>NC_141043.1:47327500-47570000 GCF_052040795.2 Danio rerio | reverse complement strand
TTCTCCCTGCCTTCGCGTGGGTTTCCTCCGGTCCAAAGACATGCGGTACAGGTGAATTGGGTAGGCTAAATTGTCCGTGGTGTATGAGTGTGTGTGTGAATGTGTGTCTGGATGTTTCCCAGAGATGGGTTGCGGCTGGAAGGGCATCCGCTGCGTGAAAACTTGCTGGATAAGTTGCCGGTTCATTCCGCTGTGGCGACCCCGGATTAATGAAGGGACTAAGCCGACAAGAAAATGAATGAACTCGTACAAATTCGTACGAATTAGCCACTAAACTGGCAAAACGTAAAATACTTACGTTTTCTTGTGAAATCAGGCTGGAAAATTTGATATTTCTAAATGTGCCATTGAGTTTCCCCCAGATGTTGGTAACAACAAAATAAACACATATATGCCAAGAAAATAAACCTGATTAGTCTACAAATGAAGTTATGCATGATAAAATGAAATGACACACCGAAAAAGTATTGAACACATGAAGAAAGGAAGGTGTAGTTCGGCAGGGAAAGCCCAGACAGCAGCTGAAATCTCTCAGTAGTTCTTCAGCAGCCCTCTGCCCTTCCTCGGTGTAAATCAATATCAGCTGCTACATTAGCGGGAAGATGAAGATGAAACCAGGGTGGACATTTCAGCAAGACGATGATCCAAAGCACAGCCGAGGAGACTCTCAGATGCTTTCAGAGAAAGAAAATCAAGCTGTAGAATGGCCAAGCCAATCACCTGACTTGAATCCAGTAGAGCAGTGGTTCTCAAACTGTGGTACGTGTACCACTAGTGGTACACAGGCTTCCTTTAGTGGTACGCGAAGGAATGAAATATGTCATGTACATGCTACACACATTTAAAAAAATGTCAAAAATGATGGATATAATATGCTACATATGACATATAGCCTATATTTCTGAAGTAATCTGCCACGTTTTTTGAACTGTGCAGAGTTGTAGCTGCTTTATTGGGCCCACTGCCCTACTGTATTTCAATACTGCTTACTTTTGTGGTACTTGGAGAGACTATTTTTTTCTGAGGTGGTACTTGAAGAAAAAAGTTTGAGAACCACTGCAGTACAGAATACAGAATAAAGCTCAGATTTGATAGACGAGACCAACAGAAGCTTCAAGATTTACACACTCTGTGGGAAACTCACACTTGAGCAATGCATGTGACTTTAAGCTGCAGCACCAAAAAAGCCTTTTATATAAGATATCAAATATATTTCAGTAGTTCAGCTCCTTCTGCTTTAGCCATTTCAATCTTATTACACACAAATTGTTTCTCAGATTTGTCTGTTTTGTTTTATTTATATACCGTATGTTTGTATTGTAAAGTTAAAGCAGATTTTGGTATAGCTTTTACCAAAATCTGGTTCAATTACGGTGACGTGGTGGCGCAGTAGGTAGTGTAGTCGCATCACAGCAAGAAGGTCACTGGTTCGAGCCTTGGCTGGGTCATTTGGCATTACTGTGTGGAGTTTGCATGCTCTCCTCACGTTCGTGTGGATTTCCTCCCCACAGTCCAAAGAAATGCAGTACAGGTGAATTGGGGGAGCTAAATTGTCTGTAGTGAATGAGTGTGTATGGATGTTTCCCAGAGATGGGTTGCAGCTGGAAGAGCATCCGCTGGGTAAAACATGTGCTGGATAAGTTGGCGGTTCATTCCACTGTGGCGACCCCAGATTATTAAAGGGACTAAGCCAAAAAGAAAATGAAGCAGCCCCTTTACGACTATTACTTCCAGGAAAACACATGACAATGTGTTCAATACTTTCCCCCCGCTGTATTCAATAGCTAAGGAAAAAAGAAAAGTTTAGACTATTTTAAATGATGGCAGCTTAAAGACGCCTCTCATATGGAGAATGAAGTCTCCTGCATTGCTCATGTATGAGTTTCACACAGACTTCAACAGAGTGTCAAAATCTTTATGCTTCTGTGGGTCTTGTCAGTCAAATCTGGGCTTTATTCTGTATTCTCAATTGGATTCGCATTAGGTGATTGGCTTGGCCATTCTACAGCTTGATTTTTTTCCTCTGAAAGCATCTGAGAGTTTATCAAATCTGAGCTTTATTATGCCCAAGTGAAATCTGCATGCACAGAAATCCACTGATACTTTTAGCCCATCACTGAGTCTATTATTTTCTTTTGTAAATGTGCGTAAATATATATTTATTCAGTTTTATACTATTTTCAGTACTATTATTGACTAACATGCAAACATTTATATGGTTTATGTACAATACACTTTAAGTAACATTTTCTGTCTTTTAGTAGATTTATTATTATTTGAGAGACTTGCTTTATTTATCAAACAAGTCAATCTAATTGGATTCACATTATCTTTAAATAAAATATAATATTTTATATTGCAGATACTATATTCTCAAATCATTTTTCATAAATACGCAGATTTTCATCACACTTCTGCAAAGAAATAGCAAACAAATGTCCCTGGTTCTGCTTATTACTGTGATTTTATAACGCAAGTGTGTTACTTTCATTTATTCTTATTTTCTTTTGCAAATGCTTTAGTGCTTTAAGTTTCATAGAAGTGCATCATTATTTATTCATAGATTTTCTTTTCGGCTTGGTCCCTTTAGTAATCAGGGGTCGCCACAGCGGAATGAACCGCCAACTTATTCAGCATATGTTTTACAAAGCGGATGCCCTTCCAGCCGCAACCCAACACTGGGAAACACCCATACACACTCAGTTACACACACACATATACACAATTTACCGCATGTGTTTGGACTGTGGGGGAAACCAGAGCACCCGGAGGAAACCCACACCAACACGGGGAGAACATGCAAACTCCACACAGAAATGCCAACTGACCGAGGCTCGAACTAGCAACCTTCTTGCTGTGAGACGACAGTGCTAACCACCGCGCCACCCCAAGTGCATCATTAATAAAATGTATTATTATTATCTGCATGTGTGTGTGTGTGTGTGTGTGTGTGTGTGTCTGTGTCGATATGAGTGCGGTTCTGGGTTTGTGTATCTGTACTGTATGCATGTGTGTGTTTGAGTGTGTGTGTCTGTCTATATATACTGTATGTGTGTGTCTATGTGCATTGTGTGTGTCTATAGTCACGTATTTGAGTGTCTATATGCATATGTGTGTCTATAAGAATGTGTTTGAGATAGTGTGTGTGTGTGTGTGTGTGTCTATATGTACTGTATGTGTTTGTCTGTGAGTGTGTGTGTGGTGTCGCTTGCTCACCTTGTGTCGCTTTCACACACCTGACATCTTCACAGGTACGCCAGCGAAAACATGCAGGCATTCTCCCTCACACACACTCCAAAAACCGAAACACCGAACATTTGCCCAAAACACGGATCAGCCTCAGGTTTAAGCGGTATTCCCAAACACACACGGAGCTCCAGAGGATTGCAGACAGGCACAGTAGGATCTGGGATTAAACAGGATACAGATGAGTGTCACTGTCTCTCACGCACACACATACACACACACACCTTGGGTTTTCATGTTATATGTGGACTCTCCATAGCTGTTGTGTACAGACTGTATATTGTGTCCTCTTCCCCCAACACTAACCCTAAACCAACCTTTACACAAAACACTCTGCACTTTTACATCTTCACGATACTTCATTCTGTCTCATTTATCAGCCACATTCCTTGTAATGTCCCTATAAGATCAAAATTACTGGTATTAATATACTTGTGGGCACATTTGGTCCTAGAAATGTAACACACACATGCACAGACTAATTCACACACACTTACTGACTGATGAAAAATGTTGTTGACTGTAAGTATATTAGTTGATGAATGATTTATTATCTTCCGCTGTGTGAAAGATATGCCAGAATAGTTGGCGGTTCATTCCACTGTGGCAACATCTGATAAATAAGAGGCTAAGCTGAAGGAAAACGAATCAATTTATTATCTTGTAAATGTTGTAGTGCTATAAGAATATGTCCTGTGTCCTGCGATGTAAGGGAACTTAACCTTTTCTCTCTATGTGGAATAAAGTTGTTTCTTAAAAATCCCTCTCTCTAACAATCACATTTACTTTATTTTTATGAAGACTTACCATAGACAATACTGTTCAGCATGTTTCTACACTTTTACATTTTTAAAACACTAAATTTTGTGTGATTTATAAGCCGTTTTCCCTCGTGAGGGACAAAAAAAAGTCCCCACTACGTCAAAAATTACTGGTATCACTATACTTGTGGGGACATTCGGTCAACCGGAAATCAAAAAAGATTTCTTATATAGTTATATAAAACACAATCGCAGGAAAAGTCCAGAAGGGGGACATTTGTAGTTGCAAATGAACAAGAATTAGGTCTATTTATATTATTACAGTAGTACAATTCCTCTACAATTATAATTACTGTATTTGCATTACATATAAAATGCGATTTGATAAATAATATGAATAATACTCTGTATAATTGCTCTTTAAACATTGATGTGAGGGTTATGGGTAGGCGTTAATAACATATAATTAATGGGTAACGTTAATCTAATACTTAGAAAATATTTCATGTTAAAAAATTTCGTTAACTTCCGGCCGCCGCTGTATCCCTTCTAGCAACAACCGTTATTACGATCGCTTCGATTAACGAAGTACATCTGAAACTCTCAATTAATCATAAATAAAACCATGATTTTTTTTCTTGAGGATCTTCTCTGCTTGATGTGTGTGTTTAAGACGTGTGTGTCGATTATTTTGTGCTCACCTTGAGGCCAGATTATCTGTCCGCTAATGTGCCCAGTCAGCTCTCTCCACTGATCGCCTGTAAACCCGCTAATCAGGTTAACTTGACACTTAGGAAACACACACCACACACTGACACAACACTCTATTATGCCACAAACACACACCGAGGGAATGTATTGATTTAAATAGTGCCAGTCAAAGATGAAACATACATACAGAAATCTGATAATATAGCAAGTTACATATGCCAATATGATGTTTTAGCTGGTCGACCAGCCTGGTTTAAAGGAGTTCGGGCCATTTCCAGCCTGGACTTAGCTGGTCAGGGAGATGACCAGCTAAAACCAGCCAGAGATTTTTTAAAATGTTATATTTTATACAACTATATTTATTTATGAAATTATAAAAGCTTCCCTAGTAGCAAAGAATTCTGGCCCAGATTTGGCATAAAGCTGGCACAGCAGGCATTCATCCGGCACTGGCATACAGCATGTGGGCTAAACATGGCCCGGGTTTGGCAGAGGTGGCACCGTTTTTAAGGCGGCACACAAGATTTGGGCCAGATGAAAAACGTAGTATTTGGCCTAGATTTACAAATTTGATAAGTGGGCCATGTGAGTTTGGCCAGTCTTAACCCACATTTAAAATACACTAAAATCATTTTTGAGTAAAGAAAAAAAATTCTACCAATCAGGTCACTTTGAGAAAAAGCGTGCCCATAGTGTGCCTAAAGCGCATCACTCCATGGGTTTATCAATTTCATTGTAATCGTGACACACCAACCTATCTGGCCCAGTTCAGGCCCAGTTATGAGTTATTAACTTGGCTGAGACTTGGCCCAGATATGGTCTGTGTTTGGCCCTTGTCTAGAAGCCAGATTTGGTCCAGTCATGTACCGTAATTCACTGCGGCATGTGGGCCAAGCAAAACCTGATTGTGTGGGCCAGAGCTGGGCCAGAGAAATTTTGCTATGTGGGTTATTTGTCATGTTAGGGTTTTATAGTGTTCGTATAGTGATGTTCTTGTTGGGTCTGATGTAACATCGTTCTGCATTACAATTTATTGTGATGTTTTGAATGTCAAATAAAGGAAACTGAACTGAACTGTTCAATTTTTATACTATTTTCATTACTATTATTGACTAACATGCAATCGTCTTTATGGTTTCCCTGCTGAAAAATCCAGCTTAAACCAGCCTAAGCTGGTTGGCTGGTTTTAGCTGGTTGACCAGGCTGGTTTTAGAGGGGTTTTGGCCATTTCCAGGCTGGTTTCCAGCCATTTCCAGCCTGGTCTTAGCTGGTCAGGCTGGGAGATGACCAGCTAAAACCAGCTTGACCAGCCTAGCCAGGCTGGGAGCCCAGCCAAAACCAGCTATGTCCAGCTTAAACTAGGCTGGTCCAGCTGGTTTTAGCTGGTCATTTTCCAGCCTGACCAGCTAAGACCAGGCTGGAAATGGCTGGAAACCAGCCTGGAAATGGCCAAAACCCCTCTAAAACCAGCCTGGTCAACCAGCTAAAACCAGCCAACCAGCCTAGGCTGGTTTAAGCTGGATTTTTCAGCAGGGTTATGTATTATACAGTTCAAAAAGTAGTATTTTCGGTCTTTTGGTTGATTTATTATTATTTGAGAGACTTGCTTTCTTCATCAAACAAGTATCTAATTGGATTTGAAGTGTAAACTTTTAATAGAATTTCATATTTTATATTTCAGATACTATATTCTTAAAATTATTCTTCATAAGTCCTCAGATTTTCATCACACTTCTGCAAAGAAAAAGCAAAAAAAAAAAAATCCTGGTTCTGCTTATTACTGTGATTTTATAATGCAAGTGTGTTACTTTCATTTATTGTTATTTTCTTTTGCAAATGCTTTAGTGCTTTAAGTTTAAGAGAAGTGCATCATTATTCATTCACTGATTTTCTTTTCAGTTTAGTCCCTTTATTAATCAGGGGTCGCCACAGTGGAATGATCCACCAACTTATCCAGCATATGTTTTACGCAGCGGATGCTCGTCCAGCCACAACCCAACACTGGGAAACACCCATACACTCTAATTCACACACATACACTATGGCCAATGTAGCTTATTCAATTCCCCTATAGCGCATGTGTATGGGCTGTGGGGGAAACCGGAGCATCCGGAGGACACATAGGCCAATATGATGTTTTAGCCTGGTTTTAGAGGAGTGTGGGGTATTTATAGGCTGATTTCAAGCAATTTCCAACCTGGTCAAGCTGGTTTAACTGGTCATTTCCCAGCCTGATCAACTAAGACCAGCCTGAAAATGGCCAAAAATCCCTTTAAAACCAGGTTGATGGCAGCCTAGGCTATTTTAAGCTATTTTTTTCAGCAGGGAAGTGTGGGAGTGATCACTTTTGAAGCACTGTTACGGAATTTTATGTAGCTATAAATTTATCTCCCGAATTAGTGGTTCCAACAATACGATTATTCTGGGTTTATCAAATATAGAGGTCAGTTGCAGGCTATTAATCAGAGCGGTGCGGACATTAATATTGCTATATTTTGCCAATTGTTCTGTTTTTTTATGTTATGGAATGTTTTTATTTAAATTTTTTTCTTTCAAATTGGATTTGGAGTCTAACTAAGTTTGATATGTTCATATTTGGATTTTACAAATCTATTTGTCATATATGCAATTTATATTTGAATGTTTTGGAAAGTCTAGATGATGATTCTTTTGTTAAACGTGCTGTATGTAAGGTTTTGACTCTTCTAAAGTATAAAACACCATCACATGTGTGCAGATATTTCAGAAACATGCTCAGTGAACATTCTTGTTTATCTGAAAAACAATGCTGGAGTCAGATATTCTGCTTTGAAAATGTGCTTTATGTGCTGGAACGGCTGTCTTTGGTCATTTAACCCGCCCATTGCCAGTTAAGCCAATTAGATTTCAGCACCTGGGTTACCTTGACGCAAACCTCATTTTCATTCATTCATTCAGTCAGTCAGGAAGGTTCTAAAATAAAAGTGTGTCCGTGACCCAAATCCGACCTCTGGTGGACAGTAGCAGACTCCGAAATGAGCCGCAGATTCAGAGTTCCACATGAGGTTGTTAGTTAGCAAATAAATTAAATATCACGAGCATAAACATTAGGTGAGCAGATTACATTGTAACCCAGTGTCCAAACAACATGCTACATGAATGATTTAAAGTAATAAGCAATTTGGCTGTTTGCACAAGACAAAACACGTCAGAAATGTAAATTCAGCCATTCAGAAGCACATAATAGTGCACTCACTGCACTCCAGCCAAATGGTAAGCTTCATAATAAATGAATAATGAATACATATTAACCTCTTTAACATGATTAAATGTAGATGTTGAATCACTGATATGTGTTGGTTTGCACTGAGTCTCAGTTCTGAAGTTCAGTTTTAGGCAGTTTATTTTATTTTCCAGATCTGAGCTGAACTATGTGCTGCTGCTTTTAGTAGTATGGCAATAAATGTCATTTACGATGGCATTCAAGCTCACATTATTAGCATTTAACACTGAATAAAGTACATAAGCTGTACCTGAGCTAATCATTGTTTTTTTTGTTGTTTTTTTCAGCTGCAAGAAGCTGTTTTTAAAATATAAATTTCAGGTGTTGGTTTGGACACAAACTTTTTAAATATGAAAATATTCCTTCTAATGCTCGCTTCTGTTGGTCCTCAATCCAGCAACTGCATTTGCGTTTGTTTGGATCCAGGAATGCAATACCTAGTTCAACCACTGTGTGTGTCAAACTTACATACTGCACCTTTAAACTGATGGACACTGAAAGTACAGGCAATGTTATTTTTACTGCTTTATTATTGTTGTGTACAGAGCATCTGGTTATTTTAATGCTATCGTCTTCTCATGTGGAACTATTTTATATGTTCATATGTGAACCTATAAGATTATAGTAAATATTTATAAAGATAAATGTGCATTTATTTTATTTTTTATTTTATTTTAATGGTTTTAAAAATGCAAATGGTCATTTTTCAATATAGTATATTTTATATTTGTGAAAACCAAACATGAGCTTGTGTGTGATTTACATATTGCCATATATATCAGGTTTCTGTTTGGGAAAAGCTGTAGTACAACATGTAGAAAAAAAGATTTGCAAATACATGGGAAAGACACAGATGCACAGCACCAGATTTTAATTTTGACAAATCAAGCCATCAAATGAGAGTAACACTGAGGTCAGAGGTCGCACTCTTAGTGGAAATGCACAGTTCTCACAGAAGGTCACATGCTAAAAACGACAAATCAGCGGTTCGATCTTTCTCCAGTGTCAATAATAGAAACATAATCAGCATAAATCAGTCTCGTTCATCTGTCAGTGTTTGTTTTTAAACAGTTTGCCCTGGTAGTAATGCATCCTGTTTGAGTTTCTGAGCCAAATAAATAAATAAATAAAATCGTTATCGTCAATTTTTCCCATCATTTCCAGAAGACAGCCACTGAAATATCATTGAGTGTAATAGTTTATGTATCCAAAAATCTTGTCTGACATGATGAATGACTCTATTTGGCCTCAAAATACTCATTGGTCATCTGAAATCTTTAAACTCTGCCACTATCATTTACAAAATCATTCATAACTACAGCTCAGAATAACATGTTTCATTTTGACAAATGGAGCAGGACTGTGGCTCAGTGGTTAGCACTGTGGCCTCACAGCAAGAAGGTCTCTGGTTCAGTCCCGGCTGGGTCAGTGGTCATTTCTGTGTGGAGTTTGCAAAAGGTGCTTCGCTTTTCACTACAATCCAAACACATGCGTTATAGGGCAATTGAATAAGCTAAATTTTCAGCAGTGTAGGAGTTTGTGTGTGAATGAGTGTTTCCCGGTACAGGGTTGCAGCTAGAAAAAGGACTTGCAATGAAACGTACAACAAAACTCACCCTAAGTAATGCATTTCAGATTTGCAATAATGTATATAGCACCCTCTAGTGGATGTCATGTGAAACGTACAACAAAAGCACCCTAAGTATTGTAGACAGTGCCCTCTAGGGGTTTGTCACCTGAAATAATGTAACTCAGATTCATTTAAATGTAGACAGCGCCCTCTAGTGGATTTATCATCTTCAATATACAACTAAATGTACCCTAAGTAATGTATTTCAGATTCACAAAAACGTAGACAGCGCCCTCTAGTGGATTTGTCATCTGAAACGTACAATAAAAGCACCCTTAATAATGTTGACAGCGCCCTCTAGTGGATTTGTCATCTGAAATGTACAATAAAAGCACCCTAAATAATGTTGACAGCGCCCTCTATTGGATTTGTCATCTGAAATGTACAATAAAAGCACTCTAAAAAATGTAGACAGCACCCTCTAGTGGGTTTGTCATCTGAAACGTACAATAAAAGCACCCTAAAATAATGCAGACAGCGCCCTCTAGTGGATTTGTCATCTGAAATGTACAGCAAAACGTACCCTAATTAATGCATTTCAGAATCACTGCAATGTAGGCAGCCACCTCTAGTGGATTTGTCACCGGAAATACTTAACAAAATGCACCCTGAGTATTGTAGACAGCACCCTCTAGTGGATTTATCATCCGAAATATACAACTAAAGCACGCTAAGTAATGTAGTCAGCGCCCTCTAGTGGATCTGTCATCTGAAATATGCAACAAAACGTACCCCAAATAATGTTGACAGCGCCCTCTAGTGGATTTGGCATCTGAAATGTATTATAAAATATACCCTAGGTTTTGTAGGCAGTCACAACGCCTTCTGGTGGATTCATCATCTTAAATGTGCAACAAAATGTACCCTAAGTAATGTATTTCAGATTCACAAAAATAGACAGTGCCCTCTAGTGGATGTGTCATCTGAAACGTACAATAAAAGCACCCTAAATAATGTTGACAGTGCCCTCTAGTGGATTTGTCATCTGAAATATGCAACAAAACGTAACCTAAGTAATGTATACAGGACCCTCTAGTGGATGTATCAACTGAAGCGTACAATAAAAGCACCCTAAATAATGTTGACAGCGCCCTCTAGTAGATCTGTCATCTGAAATATGCAACAAAACGTACCCTAAGTAATGTAGACAGCACCCGCTAATGGATTTGTAATCTGAGGCGTACAATAAAAGCGGTCTAAATAATGTTGACAGCGCCCTCTAGTGGATTTAACAACTGAAATGTATAATAAAATATACCCTAAGTTATGTAGGCAGTCACGACGCCTTCTGGTGGATTTGTCATCTGAAATGTACAACAAAATTTACCCTAACTGATGTATTTCAGATTCACAGAAATTTAGACAGCGCCCTCTAGTGGATTCGTCACCTGAAATACATGACAAACTGCTCCCTAAGTATTGTAGACAGCGCCCTCTAGTGGATTTGTCATCGGAAATGAAATAATATATATTTTATGTCGCAGCCTCTTGTGATTAGCTAACCGCAACGTTTCAAATTGCTCGATTTCAATTAATTACACAGCCCTAATATATTATCTTTCTAAATTGTAGGCTGAACATTCTCTGCCTGAATCGCTGTATTGTTCCACAGTTTGAAATATAATGGCTTTTTCTTGTATTTTTTCATCTATGTTTAGCTGCTTTGACACAATCTACATTGTAAAATATGCTATAGAAATAAAGCTGAACTGAATTGAGAGCTGAAATGCTTCTGTCGATCTGGAAATAATCTAGATTTGATGGTTGGTGAGTGCCCTGCTGCTTCTGGATCTTGTATTTCTGGCTCTCAGAGTGTTTTATTTCCCAGCGTTTCTGTCTTAATCGCTGTTTCTGTGGCCACAGTTTTTCCCATCTGGCCTTGAGCGTGTGGTGGTGCGGCGGTGGGTGCAGCGGAGGTGCTGGCTCCAACTTGAAGGTGTCCTGGGTCAGGATTGGGCACAGTCCCCTCCATCACTCCCATGTTGGCCGAATCCACACTGATGGGAACCATGTAAATGACCTGAGAGAAAGAGACATGCATCATTATATCCTCAAAAATTTTAATTGTGAATGAAGTCAAAATTAATATCCCCGCTGTACCCCCCCCCCCATTTCTGTTTAACAGATTTTTTTCCAACACATCTTCTAAACATAATAGTTTTAATAACTGATTTCTAATAACTGATTTATTTTAGCTTTGTCATGATGACAGTAAATAATATTAGACTAGATATTCTTCAAGACACTAGTATTCAGCGTAAAGTGACATATAAAGGCTTCACTAGGTTTATTAGGGTAAAGTTAGGGTATTTAGGCAAGTCATTGTATAACAGTGGTCTGTTCTGTATTTTTCAGATATTTCCCAGGTCTTGTTTAACCAAATCTGTCAACCCTCCTGTTTTTCCCTCGCAGGGCTCTCCGTACACTCAAAAATACATTTGCTGCTTGTTCAAACTTCTCATTTAATATGAGTTCAATTCATAAGATTTTGTCAGGAACAACTTAATTTTTTATGTTCAATGCACTTAAAGTTACAACAATTATTAAGTTAATTTATGTTTGGATTTACAGTGTATTTTACCATTCGATCCTGCAATCATCCTGTTAAAGTATTCTCCTGTATTTTTCCTGCATTTTGAATCTTTCTATGAGGGGTGGCAAATAAAGATCATCAAACAGCTGATCTGATTTGGGTCGGGTGCGTTTAAACAGACAAATAGACGTAATATTATGTAAACACTTGGCTTGTTTTATTTTGGCTTGTTTTATTTTAGACACAACAAATTTGGTCTTAAATGAGCCTTAAAGTGACACCTCTGTTATTTAACATAATAAAACAAAACGTCAAAAGGAGATTCATTTGCTGTTCTTTAATAAATAACTATAATACTTTAATCAGAAAGTACACTCTAAGAATAGTGTTATACAAAACAAAAAAAAATTACGCAACAGTTTGCATCAATATTCAAGTAACGACGGCATCTAACAAAATGAAGTTCAGACAACAAACTTTATTATGTTTGCCAAATCTTTTCCTCTTCATTCAGAGGCATTTTTACATAGAAAAAACCTAAAAGTTTTAAGTTGAGTACTCAAAAAATAAGTTGCTTCAATTAGTTTTTTAAATTAAAATTGAAAACAAATCCAGTGTTATGTACTTAATTACATGCACGTTTTCAAGTTTACAGTTACAGCTGCACAGGAGTGGAATTCTGTCCCTGGCAGCATCAGAGAGATAACCTCATTTAATATATTCAAAAAACATTTTAAAGGGTCACGAAACACCAAAACACATGTTTTGAGCTGTTGCCAGTCGTATATGTGTCCCACACTGCTAAAAACACTATTAGGACACCTATATTTCACTAAAAAGTGTAATTTGGTTGTTTTTGCGTTATTTTAAGCAAATTCGTACTTCCGGTTTGAAACTAATTTTTGAAGCTGCGTCACGGTCATGACATAATAGCGTGTATTCCAGCGTGCAGACTGGACGTCTGAGCCAGAGTGTGTCTTATTACGTCTTACAGTGTGCTGCATTAATGCATGAGTAAAGCTTGGTTCAAACCAATCAGCGCGCTCTATTGTGCAACTACATTAATATTCATTACTGTCACAGTGTTTAGACGACAGAGACGCCACGTTGTGTTGGCAAAACAAGCGTGAAGTGTTGCTTTTATAGTTTGCTGCCGTGAAGTTTTGTTTTCATTTTCTCTCTGTGAGAGCTCAGCTGGAGTCACGTGTGGATTAACAGTGTACGCGACGCTCCACAACAATAACTTACGTGTCTGAGGATTATTGTTTACCTGAGAGCTGTTCTCATCTGCAAACGCTGAGATCCGGATTCGCTTGTAGTCTCCTCTTAATAAAGACGCGGCTCTAGTTGCTGGTGATTGTCCTGTCTCTACAGATTTGGTAAGTGAGCGACCAGTGCTCTTTGTTTACTCAGTTTGTTCGTATCGAACAAACTATTGCACTGAGTGTAAACAAGTTAGCTCTAACAGTTACAACCAAACTATAACCTCGTGTTGGATTTTGTGACCGGAATAACACACGCGGCTTCTGACGCTACCTGCCGTGTGCATCTAAGTTTCCGGGAAATGCTGGGTTTTTTTTCTCTCATTCGCCGTGCGGTATCAAACATTGCATGAAAAATACACGCTTAGAGCAGCTCCTCGAATCAAATATCTCGTTTGTCGCGAGGGACATGAATGAATTCCCTGAATGAAAGAGCCAAACTGCAGTTAAAGTCCACCATTTAATAATTTGGCAAATAATTTGACTACAGATGTCCATGTAAACACAGTCACATTGTCCGCTGTGTGTGTGTGTTTTGACTCTGAAACTCAAGCGCGCCCAAATAGACACTTTCACACCATCCCACTTTTCTTCCTCCGACACTCCCCCCTAAACAGAGCTGGACACGCCCACTTTTCTGACTTTTTCCAAAGTAGAGGTGTGAAAACACCCTGCTGAAACGAGGGGCTTTCATGGCCCTTTAAAACCTGGTTTATAGAGAATTAGACGTGTCTTCATTCTGATTAAATTGAAACTAGCATGTTTCCAATTGTGCCCACCATCTTAATGATCTGTTGTTTAGATGTGTTTCAACTATTTTTATCTCTATTACAAAATGTTGGTGTTTTAGCTTAATTTGTACAGTAAATATTCTCTTTTAACATCTATATGACCATGTCTATTTTAGTACTTTTTAAATATGTTTGATAGATTGTATAATTTTTGTATTGTTTTTTTCTAGGTTGTTAAGGCACAACAGATGAAAAATAGCCTTCGGGCTAATTCTGATGCATTGGCAGAGATGCTAATTGATGTACACTGTCCCTGCCAAATAGTTTAGTTTAGAGCCTCAAATAAAGAAAGTAGCCGAAATTGTTTAATATTTTGTTTGTTTTCAATTGTACTGTTTATGCTTGTAAGAAATACATTTAACAACAACATTTTTGTTTTTCGATAATTTTTTATTTGTATTAAACCACAGGTTTTCATTCTTTTACAAAACAAAAAAAAAAACATGTAGATTCCCATATTATCAGTATAAAAAAAATAAAAAAACATCAGAGTGTGGATTTAAAAATACAAAACAACTCCATTAGTGTGGAAAAATTATCAACCCAATTTCTTTGGTTTGCTACAAGTTAGATATTGTTTTAAAGTAACTGACAGATATATTTACCTTTAAATTAGCCCATTTTTAAATTGATGAAATTATTAATAGTTTCCTGTTTTTAAAACTTAATAAAATTATTCTGGCAACTTAAAAGTTTTAATCTAATCAGCATTTTAAATGATGTAGTGCTAACAGACCTCTTGAGTTATTTTAGAATGTATATTTGAATTACACAGTTAAGAAAAAGATTTAAAAGATGTAATAACTAGATTTTATTTGTGCAGCCTATATTAGGCTATTAATATTCATTAAATCGTTTTTCTTATGCAGTCCCTTTATTCATCAGGGGTTGCCAAAGCGGAATGAATCGTCAATTATTGCGGCATATGTTTTACAAAGCGGATGCCCTTCCAGGTGCAACCCAGTACTGGCAAACACCCATTCACACACAACTCATACATACTATGGACATGTAAATACAGCTCATTCAATTCCCCTAAAGCGCATGTGTTTGGACTGTGGGGGAAACTGGAGCACCAACATGGGGAGAACATGCAAACTCCACACAGAAATGCCAACTGGCCCAGCCGGGACTCGAACCAGCGACCTTCTTGCTGTGAGGCGACAGTGCTAACCACTGAGCCACCGTGCCACTGGCTATTAATATTAATAAGCTGTAATCAACAGCTCCGGATGAATAGATTTAAAAATGTGCCCCTTATTTTAACATTACAATGATGAGGAATATAGTTTACAGAGCAAGGAAATTATCAACAATAGTTTCTATTTTATTTTTCTTAGACTGGATTAAAAAAGTGTAGCCTAAAAAAATGTTAACACTGCTATGGTCAATATTATTAGCCCCCTTAAGAATTATTCAATTTGGATTGTCTCCAGAACAAACCACGGTTATACAATGACTCGCCTAATTACCCTAACTTTACCCTAATTACCCTAGTTAAGCCTTTAAATGCCACTTTAAACTGAATACTAGTACTGCATCTTGCAAAATTATAAGAAAAATATTATGTGCTGTCATCATCATGCCCTTAGTTATGAGAAATTAGTTATTAAAATTATTGGGCTGTATTTTGACGGTCCATGAGCAGAGCACAAAACGCAGGGCGCAAACGCTTTCAGGGCATGTCAGAACACGTTTTTGCTAATTTAAGGACGAAAAAACCTGCTTTGCGCCGCGGTGCATGGTCTAAAAGGGTTGAGTTTATTTTCTTAATGAGTTATAGGTGTGTTTTGAGAATAAACCAATCAGAGTCTCATCTCACATTCACTTTAAGAGTCAGCTGCGTCGCGCCAAGAGCGCATTCGCTATTTACAGGACGCAAAGTAAGTCTAATTGGAAAATCTGAGCATTTCACAAGCAAACAGTCAACAGAAAACAGTTAAACAGAGCATCTACTGCGTAAGAATGAGAGATAATGGATCTACTTTCACTTTCCCTCTTGGATAAGGAAACCTTTACGCACGGACATCAATTAGTCTATAAATAAATACTTTAGTTTGTTAAGCGCAAATATTCGTTTCAAAACTATTTCTAAATTCAGTTCTAATTTCCAGCAAACGAATAAATGAACAATAATAATGAAGTGTGCTCAAAAACCTGAGTTATATCCTAAAACACATGCTGTGCCCCATATGGTCTAAAACCTGACAGGTGGACAAATCTAAGCTTGTTTTTAATAAAACAAATATAAATATGGATATAATAAATAATACTGCTAATAATAATAACATTATACAAAAGCAAATTGTTATGAATGAACTGAAAAAGCCTCCCGAGATGAAGAAGACATAAAAGCAGTGATTTTTCATATTTCTGTAGGCTAGAAAATAATATGTTTTGTAATATTTTAATCCTTTATATTTATATCCTATATCTATTCTTATTATATCCTATATATATCCTTAATATTTAAATGTGTTCATATGTAAAGATATTTGCCTCTCTTGTGTGTATTAAGCAGTGTGTAAGCGAGGCGCAACTCTGCGCTGGAGTTTAGACCGGGTTTGTTTTGGTCTAATGAAAAATCTATTATAGTTTCTCAAAATAGCAACGCGCCAGCGGTCCGCCTCAGAATGCCTTCCTTTATAGACCAGATCGCCTATGGACGCACATATGAGCGCTAATGCATTTGCTATTTAAACAGCGTAGCGCAACGCCTCAAAACCACTCTTGCGCCAAGCTGAAACTACCAAAAGACTATTGCGCCGCGCCTTGCGCCACACTGCGCCGGGTGTATGATAGGGCCCATTGTGTTTAGAAATGTGTTGAAATAATTTTCCGATTCTGATCAAACAGCAGCAGACATAAGACAAAAAAGTCTATAAAATAAAAAAAGACTCTAAAATCATAAGAAAATAAATCAAAGTTTCTACAAGAGAGAAAACAAGTTTGTTTACCTGAGTAGCGGCTCCTTCCTCTGAACTGCCGGATTCAGCCTGAAATCAACATAAATCCTCCACATAAATGTCTTAAATCTCTTTATGAGCACGTCTTTATGTGAACAGATGATGATATTGAGCAAACAGACTTACAATGACAGCCTGCTGGACAAACGAGTACACCTGAAAACAAAGAGCATCAACCACAGAATCAATGTTGATATACTCATTAAACATACTCATTAAAGGGATAGTTCACACAAAAGTGAAAAGTCGCACTATTTACTCTCCCTCAAGTGCTTCCAAACATTTATGAGGTCCTCTCTTCTGTTGAACACACACAAAAAGATATTTTGAAGGACTTTGGAAACCAATGGTTACAGGTTTCCAACATTCCTCAAAATATCTTCTTTAGTGTACAATAGATGAAAGAAACTCATAAATGTTTGAAACAAGAATGAGTAAATGATGACGGAGTTTTCATGTTTGCTTGTGTGAATGCTGTTAAAGAATGCAAAAGTGCTTAATTAATCAATAATAAAAAATATTAAAGTGTTAGAAAGTTCTTGACCTGTAGAGGGACGTTTGAGGGCAGGAGGTTTGACATCTGCAGTGAAATAAAATAAACTCCTTTGAAATCAGGACAGAAGTGGGATTGATTCATGCGAGATGAAGACTGATGTTTAGTTTACCTGTCCCTGCAGAACTGAAGACTCTGGTGGGCCGGCGTTAATGACGGGAGCGGGGCTGGGGGCGGGTCCAGAGGCAGAGACTGGGGCGGGGCCAGACAAACCTTGAGAACGAACCTGTGAAGAGAATCAGCAATAAATAACTGCATTCAAAAGCACCATAACCCTAAACATGATTCACTACATGTAGATGAATTACCATGTTTGTGAACATGCGGTACAGAGTTTGTTGTTGTCTTCGTAATAAGTTATATATTATATATATATATTATTTACAGCAGTGGTTCTCAAACTGTGGTACGTGTACCCCTAGTGGTACGCAGGCTTCCTTCTAGTGGTACGCGGAGGAATGAAAGATGTCATGTACCTGCTACATATATTTTAAAATTGATCAAAAATGATGTATATAATATGCCATATATGACATAAAGCCTATATTTCTGAGGTATTCTGAAACTTTTTTTTAACTGTGCAGAGTTGTGGCTGCTTTACTGGGCCTACTACGCTACTGTATTTCAATACTGTTCATTTTGGTGGTACTTGGAGACAATTTTTTTCTGAAGTGGTACTTGATAAAAAAAGTTTGAGAACCACTGGTCTACATAATGCTTTCAGCATATTATAACAGCTCGTCACCCAGTGATAAGCACAGTGATTCGGCAAAAATTAACGTTAAAGTGAGCGGCGTTCGTCTGACAGGTCTATTTGCGATAGCACCCTCCAAATGGATATTGGCGAAATGACCAATCATCCAGCCCCAAATATACAATCTCATTAAAGCTCCATGTGATTTTACAAGAGAGAAGCTAAAGGCCTACAATCAGGGACTAAAAATCAGCCCTGGCACTGTAGCCACACCAGCTCACATTACCACACCGACACTGCCCCACCCACAGACACGCACATTCACTACTTATATTGGTGTACAGATGGTAAAATTATATAAGCAGGACCACATTTAAGAGATATTTAAACATTTGATGTATGTGACTGAAACAAAAACAACCCATTTAAATATGCAATCATGTCATTCATTTTCTTTTCGGCTTGGTCCATTTATTAATCTTGGAATCGGCAACTTATCCAGCATATGTTTTACACAGGGGATGCCCTCAAAGCTGCAACCCATTACAGGGTTACCCAATTCCCAATTGGCCTACCCAATTCACCTATAGCATGTGTTTGGACTTGTTAAGGAAACCAGAAGGAAACCCACGCAAACATGCAAACTCCGCTCAGAAACACCAACTGACCCAGCTGAGGCTCGAACCAGCGACCTTCTTGCTGTGAGGCGACAGCGCCACCTACTGTGCCACTTTTTATGGTCCATCTTTGACAATTAGCTTGTGTTGCACTTACTGTTTGCTTGACATTCTTGCCAGATTTTGATTACATCTGCGTAACCTCAGATTGGGTCGGCCCATCTCGAAACCAGCCGATCGTTGCCGATTGGGCCAATGCTTAACATTTATAATTATTCTTACTATCATCATCATCATCATCATAATATTCACATCTTGCAAGAGATAAAAGCTGCCTACATGTAAAAACAATGCATTTGAAAAAATAAAAATAAAAAATAAATAGCTGACCGGCCCACATTTAAAAAATGGTCCGGCCCTTCTGGCATTTGCCAAAATTGCCAGATGGCCATTCCGCCCCTGCCTACAATTCTTTGTATGCCAACAATTTAGCTCTTTGTGGTCATGTGCAAGAAATAATGTTCCATGATGACCAGATTTAACACTATGTAGTGCTAAAAACCGAGGTTGTGCCTTAGCCAAAAACAAGAAAAGAAGACGAAGCTGTACAAGGCTTGGGTAATCATCAACAAGCAAAACAACTGCATTCTGACAGTGAACTGCACCTGTACGGCAGGGTATGTGAACCTACATTTGTACATTTTATTCTTAGCATTCAGTGTCCGCAGTTTAATTCACCATGTTTAACTGTTGTTAAAGATGTGCTTATAAAGAGATTTCAGGTTTAATTTTGTTGATTTCAAGCTGAATCGGGGAGTTCAGAGTAAGGAGCCGCTACTCAGGTAAACACAAACTTTTCTTCCTCTGATTTTGATTATAGAAACTTTATTTGTGTCTTTTTTCATAACTAACATACACATATTATATGAAGGATGGCAAAGATGTTTGTGTCTTGTTCATCCTGCTGTATGATCAGAATCTAAAGATATCCTCAACACATTTCTAAACATAATAGTTTTAATAACTCGTTGCTAATAACTGTTTTTTTTTCTCATTGTCGTGATGACAGTGAATAATATTAGACTAGATATTCTTCAAGATGCTAGTATTCCGCTTAAAGTGACATTTAAAGGTGATTAGGCAAGTCATTGTATAACAGTGGTTTGTTCTGGAGACTATCCAAAACTAATATTGCTGAAGGAGGCTAATAATATTGACCTTAAAGGGCACCTAGGTTACCCCTTTTTTCAGATTTAAGTCTTTTGCGTCTCTAGAATGTGTATATAAAGTTTCAGCTCAAAACACCCATCAGATTTTTCATTATACTTTTTACAAGATGCTGTTTTATACACATTTCCACCAGGGGGTGGTTTTGTGGTACTGCGCCTTTAAGACGAGTCTTCGTTCTGACACGCGGCTGTGCTGATGAAGTAAAGCTGAAGTAAATCGCTGTACTTCATTACACACATACTCTGTTTTAAAACACTTTAAACATGTGAAACTCACCCTTGAACACATTTGATGATGATTGCTGATCCTAGCGAACAGAACAGACCTTTTATTCCCGGTTGCTTTGCGTATGTCTGGTCTTGTTGACATATACACGTGACTACCGGAACATGTTAATGCGCGCAGCTGTCAATCAATTCAGTGGGCGGGGGGATCGCACTCTTACTTAAAGCTGTGGTCAGTCTGAAAACCGCTCTAATTGGTCCACTATTTATATGTTGTTAAATTGGAAAAAAAAAAAAAAAAAAACTGGGTGTGTTTATATTACTCCAATATGATGGTCTATACACTATATATACACATATGTCTGTCCAAATAGCTTGTTTAAAGTGCCTTTAAAACAATTAAAAACTGCTTTTATTCTAGCCGAAATAAAACAATTAAGGCTTTCTCCACAAGAACAAATATTATAGGAAATACTGTGGAAATTCCTGAATCTGTTCAACATAATTTGGGAAATATCTGAAAGAGAAAATTCAACAGCATTTCAGTGTTGGATGCACTTCTATCATGTTAAATCTTCCCTCACCTCTGTGTGGTTCGCTGGTGGGTTTTTCTGGATCTGTGTGTTTGTCTGTGCTGCGCTCATCGGGAAAAGCACCGTCTGAGGCCCGAACGGCCCCATCACCGACACCGGATACAGCATATATCTGAAGCCCTCAGGAAGCGGGAACTAAACACAAAAACACTCACAATAACGGCTGTGTGTTCATTTAACAGACATGCAGAAAACAGGAACTCTGGCATCCCAGCACACACTCAGCCATTCATTTTCCTTCAGCTTATAGTCACTATTTCAGAGGTCACCACAGCGGAATGAACCGCCAACTACTTCAGCATAAGTTTCACACAGCGGATGCCCTTCCAGCTGCAATCCAGAACTGGAAAACACCCATACACACTCACATTCACACACACTCATACACTACAGCTAATTCAATTCATTGATTCTCCTATAGCGCATGTGTTTGGACTGTGGGGGAAACCGGAGCACCCGGAGGAAACCCACGCCAACACGGGGAGAACATGCAAACTCCACACAGAAACGTGAACTGACCCAGCTGGGACTCGAACCAGCGACCTTCTTGCTGTGAGGCCACAGTGCTAACCACTGAGACTTGTACATTTGGCCCCCACAACATAGACACACACACACACACATACTCACCTGCGCTGTGTCCATAGTGAGGATTCCCCACACACACACCATCAGGAGGACCCTGGCCGTGTCTTGAAAGCTGCAGGAGTGTGTCATGATGGAGACTCACAGCCAGCAGAGCTCCAGACGCCGTATATAAAGAGCTCCAGCAGATGCATGAGGTGTGTGTGTGACGGAGAGAGAGACGCTCGGTCATCCTGCACACACACTTCACTCCAATTATACCAATTACAGACGCTCACGTAAGAGGAATCAGCCGCTTAACACACACATAACACTTAAACAACACTTACAGAACACTTACAGACACTGATGAGTAATAAATAACACACATTAATGTCTTCAGTGGAAAAACAACACACACTCATGCTGAACACACACGTCTCTCACACACATGTAGTGTACACACACACCACACAAACATGCACTTATGCTGAGCAAATACTCAGACACACACACACACACACACACACACACACACACACACACACACACACACACAATCTCTCTCTCAGACACATACACAACACATGCAACACACTCAAAGTGAATGCACACACTCACACACACACAAACTCTGAACACACTCAAACTGAATGCATGCACAACTCATTGAACACACACACACTCTCTCGCTCTCTCTCTTTCTCTCTGACACATACACTGAACACACACACACAACACATTTGAAACACACTCAAACTGAATGCACACACAACTCACTGAACACACAAACACACACTGAACACACTCTAACAATGCATGCACAACTCATTGAAAACACACACACTCACACTGAACACACACAAACTGAATGCATGCACAACTCCTTGAACACACACACACACACACACACACACACACACAAACATACACTACACACACTTAAACTGAACACACACACACTGAACACACACACATATACACTGAACACACTTAAACTGAACACACACACACACACTCAAACTTAACACACGCACACACACATACACTGAACAAACTCAAACTGAACACACGCACACTGAACACACTCAAACTAAACACACTCACACACATACTGAACACACTCTCATACACATACCAAACACACACACAAGGCATTGAATGCACACATAACCCATACTAGCATCAAACGGACGGACGGACGGACGGACACACACACACACACACACCAAAATCTCAGATCCTTACATACTTTCTCTCTCTTACTTTTTAGACGCATGACACACACACACACACACACACACACACACAAGGCATTGAATGCACACATAACCCATACTGGCATCGAACGAACGGACGGACGGAAGGACACACACACACACCACAATCTCAGATCTTTACATACTTTCTCTCTCTTACTTTTTAGACGCATGACACACACACACACACACACACACACACACACAAGGCATTGAATGCACACATAACCCATACTGGCATCGAACGAACGGACGGACGGAAGGACACACACACACACCACAATCTCAGATCTTTACATACTTTCTCTCTCTTACTTTTCAGACGCATGACACACACACACACACACACACACACACACACACACACACACACACATCAGACAGAAACAAGCTGTTATTTTAAAGATTATCCAGTCTAGTGTGCACATGTCATGTCAAGTGTGTGTAAGAGTGTCCATGAGAGTGTGTGTGTGTGTGTGTGTGTGTGTGTCAAGCGTCTGAAAATATGAGTAAATAAAGCGAGAGAGACAGATAGAGACACAAAAGCAGACATTACAGTAAACGCCACAATGCACACACACACACACACACACACACACACACACACAGACAGACAGCCATCATTATACTGTAATCTTAAATACACAGGAGGAAAAGTGAATAAAAGTAAAGTGTTTCATGTTTAAAACAACTTTCAGGAACACAGAAAATGAATATATGAGTGAAATCATACTATACACTTATTAAGATGAATCTAAACTTGAAGTAAAGTGGCCAAGAGTGACTGATATGTAGAGCCAGACGGAATCTGCGGACGTCTTTTGCCAATTCTGCTGGGAATTTTGGTGAAAGTCTGCGGATTTCTGCTGAATTATTTTTGGATTACCATAACTAAAACCTTTATATGTGAAATAAAAAGTAATAGCTCTTAAACTTTTATTTAGTGCTTAAAATTCAAATCCAGTTAGATTCCAAGAGGAAGCCCTATGTTGACAGTGTTCAGAGGCGCCGTTGACGTCTGGGATGGACCATCACTTGGTGGAGGCATGTACTGTGCTCAGATCAGTCAGTATTTCAGGTGTTTATTGGGGAGAAATGGACACTGTGTGCTCCGGACCAAAGAAGAAAAGGACCAGCCAGACAGTCACCAGCAAGTCCAAAAGCCCGGGTCTGTGACGGTATGGGGTCATGTCAGTGCCCTTGGTGAAGGTAACTTCCCTTCTGTGATGCTCCATTAATGCTGAAAGCACAGAGAGATTGTGGAGCACATATGCTGCCGCCTTCTACAGAGACGCCCTGCATATTTCAACAAGACACTGCGGATCCACACTGTGCACACATTACAGTCCTGCTGCAGAGGAAGAGGATACAGGTACTGGACTGGCCTGCCTGCAGTCCCGACCTGTCTCCAATAGAGAATGTGTGGCGCATTTTGAAGCGACAAAATGTGACAACAAAGACCCCGTACTGTTGCACACCTTAAGACTTGTTTGCAGGAAGAATGGGACAAAATTAGACCTGAAACTCTTCATCATTTGCTGTCTTCAGTGTCTAAACGTCTTTGTTGTGTAAAGGAATGACATCATTACAAAGTGGGAAATGCTTTACTGAAACAACTGTTGTTTTTAATGTGTTGCAAGAAGCAGAACTGAAATACAAGTTTATTATAAAATCATCAGGAACACATTAAATAATGTTTGTTGTGTTGTCAGCAGTGAAACACAAGTCGAAGTAAATGTAGAAATCACTACTTTCATTTCTTATTTGCATTTTCCATACTGTCTAAACCTTTTCTGATTTTGGGTTGTAGAAACTTCCACTGAATGATGTTTCTTCTGTTAGTCATGGAGACCAATGTGATTATGTCGTATTCATAAATAAGTCACATTAAATAGGAGACATTCTAACACACACACACGCACACACAAACACATTCACATACACACACACACATACAGACACAAGGACAAACAAACAAACAAACAAACAAACAAACACACACACACACACACACACACACACAAACAAAAACTTACACAAACACATACAGACACACGGACAAACAAACACACACACACACACACACACACACACACACACAAAAACTTACACAAACACATACAGACACACGGACAAACAAACACACACACACACACACACACACACAAACAAAAACTTACACAAACACATACAGACACACGGACAAACAAACACACACACACACGAACACACACGAACACACACAAACACACACAAACACACACACACACACACACACACACACACACACAAAACTTACACAAACACATACAGACACACGGACAAACAAACAAACACACACACACACACACACACACACACACACACACACATACACACATACACACAAACAAAAACTTACACAAACACATACAGACACACGGACAAACAAACAAACAAACAAACACACACACACACACACACACACACACACACACACACACACACAAACACACACACACACACAAAAACTTACACAAACACACAAACACACACACACACACACACACATATACACACACACACACACAAAAACTTACACAAACACATACAGACACACGGACAAACAAACACACACACACACGAACACACACGAACACACACAAACACACACAAACACACACACACACACACACACACACACACACACACACAAAACTTACACAAACACATACAGACACACGGACAAACAAACAAACACACACACACACACACACACACACACACATACACACAAACAAAAACTTACACAAACACATACAGACACACGGACAAACAAACAAACAAACAAACACACACACACACAAACACACACACACACACACACACACACACACACACACACACACACACAAAAACTTACACAAACACACAAACACACACACACACACACATATACACACACACACGCACAAAAACTTACACAAACACATACAGACACACGGGCAAACAAACAAACACACACACACACACACACACACACACAAACAAAAACTTACACAAACACATACAGACACACGGACAAACAAACAAACAAACAAACACACACACACACACACACACACACACACGAGCACACACACACACACACACACACACACAAAAACTTACATAAACACTTACAGACACACGGACAAACAAACAAACACACACACACACACACACACACACTATAATATATTTACATTACAATAACTAAAGTATTTTATAATTAACCCCTTACGCATTTCATCTGTAATATTAAAGAAAATCTATAAAACAACACAATTATCACATAACTTATGTATTTTTTTGGACATTTATATATAATAACTCTAGGCTAGACTGAAGAATAAGAAATACTGTGACATTACATTAAAGTATCTAAAAATGCATACACACACTGCTTTCTTTTTATTTATTGCACATTCACGAACAACTTTAGTGAAGAATGTGTTTGATTTAAAGTGATCAGCAGAGGGCAGCAGAGAATACAGAATACAGAAACTGAACTACAGACCAACTAAACTAAACCAAAATCACATGAATATACATTAGAAACGCTTTTTCAAAATGTTTATTTAATTTGTATTTTACAATATAATAAATAAATAAAATATTAAATGAATTATTGGTAAATATATAATGTCTTATATAGTGTATCATTTATTAATATTACTTTTATTATGTATTATTATTATATTATTTTCTCCTTTTTCTCTAATTGATGTTAAAATATATATTATATAGTGTGTCATTTTATGAATATTATTATGTATTAATATAATATTATTATTGCATTTTTACTTTTATTTTCTTTAATAACTATTAAAATATAAAATGTTGTATACACTGTATTATTTATTAATATTATTATGTATTAATATTATATTATTGTATATTTTTTTCTTTTTTCCTCTAATTTATATTAAAATATATTATGCTTTATATATTGTTTTATTTATTAATATTATTATGTATTAATATTGTAATATTATTGGGTTAAATTATTTTATTTTTTCAATGTTTTCTTCTAATTATTATCAAAATATATATTGTTTTATGTGTTGTATTATTTATTAATATTATTATTCATAAATATTATACTATAATTGTATAATAATAATAATAATACTATAATCCCTCTTTTTTTCTCCAATTTATATTAAAATATATATTGTTTTATATATTCTATTATTTATTAATATAATTATGTATATTAATATTAGATTATTATTGTAGTTTCCCTCTTTCTTCTCTAAATATTAAATAAATATAAACTGTTATATATATATATATATATATATATATATATATATATATATATATATATAGCATTATTTATTAATATTATTATATATTATCATATCATTCTATTATATATTATATAGTATTATATATTATATTATTCTTTCACCATGTGACCGCATTGTTTCTTTTTAATAGTTAGGTATTTATTTCAAGCTTTTTTTGAGTTATAATTTTATGTTTATCTTTCCTCGATCTGTGACCTCAGCTCTTTTGGCGGAGAATTGACCCCACAGACAGCACTGATAAATAGGAAGCATCTCCAGCACATTTCACAATACAGTTTTATTTTATCTTGCATTCACATTTGTATTCACTCAGAAGATATTGACTGAAACTAAATGTTCAAACAAGATCTGTAAACCAACGCAAAACCTCAGGAAAATCTAATATGTTGAATTTGTGATTGCATTCACATCATATTCAAGAAATAAGGCACTGAGAATTAATCCATCATATTCAAGATAGTGAAAAAAACACAAAAGTGACTTGATGAGGAGAGATTTAAAGGTGCAGTATGTGTGATTGACACCTAGCGGCTGAACTAGGTTTAAGGTCTTATGGAGCGAATTTTCATTCAATGTCTGACATAATCTCAACCGAAACAAAAGGAGAGGGCGGAACATAATATAGCTCCTCCCACTTTTTAAAACAGCCAATAGCATTTTGTTTATATCACAGCTCTGCAAGTGAGAGTGGTTGAGCTCAGGCACATCAAATTAGAAGCCAATGAGAAGAAGGGGGCGGGCAAGTCAGAAACTAGAGAGGATTTGATTGGTCAGAAGATTTGATGAGAAGCTGAAGTATGGGGTGAGGTGAATAAAATCATTGATCCATTTAGGCAGAAGTGCATTAAAGCTTCACATGTTTATATCTGTTTTAAATCTTCTAATCGCAAATTTCGTCACTATTTTTGAGGACCACTAGATTAAAGATATCTTAAAATCGAACAATACTGCTACTAACTAATTTCATGGGACCTTTAAAGCAGAATATCTGACTTTAGCATTGTTCTCCAGATAAACAAGAAAGCTCACTTGGCATGTTTCTGAAATATCTGCCTACATATTACAATATGTTTATGCTTTAGAAGAGTCAAAAACTTTCATACAACACCTTTAAAGGTACAAAAATATGGACATTTCTTGCTAAAACCGAGAACCACAGAAGACTTATTCAGGTTAATTCTGTCTGCAGTTCCTCTAGTCCAGTGGTTCCCAACATGGGGGGTCCCTGCCCACAACAGTGAGCTTTGGTGGGGGTCGCGTCATATTTAAAAAAAAATACTTAGCAGTGGACAATCTGAAGAATGATCATGTTGACTTCATTTTATCCCCTAGCTCAGTGGTCCTCAACCACCTGTCCGTGGATTAATGGGGTATATGCCGAAGCATGCAAATGGGACTTTTAATTTGCCAGTAACCTGGTTCAAGCACTTCCGGCGAACTGTATGCCAATGCAAAAACCGGCGCGTTTAAGGTCCGTTTTATAAAAAAAATCTCAACTCTCAAATCTCTTCCTTCCTAATCTGCAAATGCCTCTCTGGTTCTACCGCTAACTGTACTACAAAAAAAATAAAAATAAATGACTAATGTTTTGCGTCTTACACTTTACATACCTGAAACTTGCCTACAGCACTTATTCATTGTTTGTGTAAATTGCTTCCTTGTCCTCATTTCTAAGTCGCCTTGGATAAAAGCGTCTGCGAAATGACTAAGGCCGTACTCACACTAGGTACAGTTGCCTCGAACCGGGCCAAAGCACGCTTGTCCCCCCTCCCGTCTCCCCCGACGGCCCGCGCTCACACCATATCGGGCCTCGGCACGCTTACGTCATCGCTGCTGCGCTGTTCAGAAGCGCTCTCTATGGCAAGCCTTTTTAGCATTTAAATCTTTGTTCTGACTCCATAAATATATTTCCAGATATCTCTAATTATATTTTGACTAGTCATTATTATAATTCGACTAGTCAGAATAACAATTAGAGATATCTGCAATTACAATTGTACTAGTACGAAATCAGATTGGAGATATCTGCAAATATATTATGACTGACTAGTCATATTCCTCCATTGACTTCCATTGAAAAATATTTGCAGATATCTCCAAATGAGTTTTGACTAGTCACAATTGTAATTAGAGATATCTCTGAGTTTTTACTAGTCATAATACATTTGGAGATGTCTTTAATTCATCATATTTAGAGATATTTACAAATATATTTGAAGATATCTCTAATTAATTTACTAATAGTCGAATTACAGTTGTAGATATCTTGAATTGGATTTTTGACGAGTCAAAACTCATTTAGAGATATCTGCAAATATTTTTCAATGGAAGTCAATGGAGGAATATGACTAGTCATAATATATTTGCAGATATCTCCAATCTGATTTCGTACTAGTACAATTGTAATTGCAGATATCTCTAATTGTCATTCTGACTAGTCGAATTACAACTATGACTAGTCAAAATATAATTAGAGATATCTCTAAATATATTTATGGATAGTCAGAACAAGGTTTAAATGCTAAAATGGCTTGCCATACGCTCTCACTCAGTAGCACAGTGGAGATTTCTCTAGTTATATCGTTTCAGTCGTTTGAAATGCCGTCAAATATTTCGCCAAACAGTCCTTAGGGACGCGGGGACACGCAGTCAGATATTTTACCGGACAGATCCGCCACTTTTGCCACTCATAAACAATCATAAAGCTCTCGTGCTGCAGGAATGAGGAGGTCTGCTGAAGGCGCGCAGCTGTGGTGCAGTGAGGGGTTTGCGTCTTTAATAAACTACGCCAGTTTGCGTTCACTGAACAGTAAGAATGATTAATAAATCCATATCAAACTGTCCTTAAAAGTCACGTCTCGCTTTCGGTTTCGGGCTTTGGCGCGTTTTGTACTCACACACAAAGCCCAAGTGAACCGCGCTCAGGCACACCTCTCCCAACCGGGTCAGGGCCGGCCAAGTGAACCGTGCTTGAGCGCGATTCAGCGCACTCACACTTCTCTAACGATCCGGGAAACGGGCCTGGGCCAGTACGGATGGCATAGTGTGCGATGTTTTGCTTGTATATTTTGCATTAGGCTATTATTTGTGCATAAACATATCTTGATATAGTAATGAACACACCGTTTGTTTGAAAACAACATTCTTTGTCATCATTACTGCAAACTTTTATGCGTGATGATATCATTAAACGTGGAGGGGGCCTTACAATATTTTCAGGGGAAAAGGGGATCTCGGGCAAAAACAGGTTGGGAACCACTGCTCTAGACTAGGCATTTACACTGATAAACACATCACTAAAATATATACAGAAAGCTGCTGATTATGTACAGTTAAAAGAGTGAGTTGTTTTCACAAAGGAAAAAAATCTGTGTTCAATACTTATTTTCCCACTGTAAGTGCAATGCATAAACATGTATTTACACAATACGCACATTGTAACTAATCATTAATTTCAGTGTACGTATGTATTGGTTAAAAACCCCTTTTATTATATATATATATATATATATATATATATATATATATATATATATATATATATATATATATATATATATATATATATATATAATATATTGGCTCCTTCCACAAATCTATCCATGCAGCATAAGCCTGGTTTTGCGTCCAGGGTCACGAATAATAAAGCAAATAATCCGCCACACCTTCTGTCTTTAGATGTAAAGGTTGGTTTAAAGCAGATGTTTCCTCCTCCTCATAGTGCAGTTGTCAGTGTAACGGCAGTGCTGTAGTTGGAGAGTGTTAGTCTTCATGTTAAGACCAGCGGCCTATGGAGGCAAAGTTTCGGCTCATGTCGTGTGTGTAGTCTGTGTTTTGATGTTTCCCCCAGGCTCCAAACGGGACCACGATCACTGTGCTGTTGTCCTCAGAGCCGTACTGAAGAGCCTGGACGACACAAACACTTGTGCTATCAGAATTATCAGGAAATTAGTCTGGCAATAAGTTGACTCGGGTTTTATTCAAATTAAAAAAATCTTTAGTGATATCTCATGTGAGTATAACAATAAACTCCAGTCAAAAAACTGTTGCTCTGTTTTTCTTTCTTTCACTTGCTCATCTCGTAATATACAGCTGAAGCCAGAATTATTCATCCTCTTGTGATTTTTTTTTTCTTTTTCAAATGCTTCCCAAATGATGTTTAACAAATCAAGGAATTTTTCACAGTATTTCCTATAATATTTTTTCTTCAGGAGGACGAATAATTCAACTGTTTATACCTGTAGTATGTTTTTGCTATATCCTGTCATGTATCAAAAGAAACAATAAAATACAACCATAATTATGGATGGTTATTTAATAATCATGACCAGTGTTGGGTATAACTCCTTATAATTAACATACGTTACGTAATAGTATTACTTTTCTATAGAAACAAGTAATATAATGCATTACTTTAAAAAAAAGTAATATAATTTAAGTTACTTTTTAAAAAATGTAACGCGAGTAAAGCTTTTTACCTTGCTCAACTGACTTTAAAAAACATATTGCGGTATAAAAATGATCTTGTCTTAAATCACACACTCAATGAGAGAGCGTGTTGCGAAGGAACAGACAGTCGGCTCGCACTCATCATCATCATCAGGTCTGTTTTTCACAGCATTTGAGTCGGTGTACTGTTCTAGTAACTGAATAACTCAGAATATGGGTTTCTTTCGAGTCCGGAGTATATGGTATGTTAGTACTTACTGCAGATGCAAACCATTTCATAACAACTCAATATAATTCAATATAATGAACTGATTCGACCGGTCCACTTAGAAGATCTGGTTAAAACAAAGGATTCTTTCGTAAATCGCCCGTCATTAATACAGAGAGTCAGATTGGCAGGCCGCAGACTTTTTTTTTTGCTATGGATTCTTGTTATTTTGAACTCATCAAAGAAAAGAAGTGGATTGTCGATAAGTGTAGATTGTAAGTAAAACTCTTGACAACTGCAAGAAACACGACATTAAGAAAAAAACTGGATGCAAAGCACTACACTCGCACCCCACCTCCAGCAAAACAACACATGGTAGACATCAGATCACGTTCCCCAGGTAAAACAATTCATTCGACTTAGCTCAAAAATTGTTTATAGCTCTTTTTGTTGAGGGGATGCAGCCACTGTCTAACGTTACCGTAGAAGCGACTACTGTTTTGTAATATAGTACGATTACTTTTTCTTTTGGCAATTGATTTACACATTTATTAAGGCCATGTGAAGCAATTTATTCAGTGTATAAAGTTCAAAGATTTATTTTAAGCTGGGTTTTTTTATCGTCTTTCTGTTTATTTTGTTATTAAACATTTTAAAGGTTTCAAATGTGTTTTTGCCTTAATATAAATTATTTCATGGTAGTACTCTTGGGCTTTATTGCACTCTTTATCTTAGTAGACTGTGAATTTAATCATACTAATAACTAGGGCCAGACGGAATCTGCAGACGTTTCTTACTATTTCTGCGGAGAATTTTGGTAAAAATCTGTGGATTTCTGCTGAATTATTTTGGGAGTATCCAGCGAAGTATCATAACTTACACCTTAATATATTAAATAAAAAGTAATAAATTACTGAATAAAAACCGAATAAATTCAGGTTTACACATTTACTCAAGTAAATAAACAGAATTAATAATGGGCTAAAAATCGGAATCTGCGGAATTCTGTGGAAAATCTGCGGAATTCTGTGGAAAATCTGCAGAATTCTGTGCGCGCAGATTCCGTGTGGGCCTACTAATAACCCAAAACGTACAAAAGTAGCAAATACATTACTGTACATGCTTTCATTAATCTGTATAGACAGCATGTATAGCTCTGGGCTCAGAAAGTTCTCCAAATATAATTTTATCCTTCATTTTTTAAAGGAAAATGACGCTGCAGGTTATATAGGTTCTGTTAAATGCAGAGTTTCTCTATAAAAAGGTGAGTGTAACTTAACAGGGCTCGAAATTGCGACCATTTTGGTCGCATATGCGCCCGAAAATTAATCTATGCGACCTCATAATATATCTGGGAGCATTAGTGCGACTGCAGGTAATGGTTGTAGTGCGACCTGTTTTGGTTCTTTCTAAAAACGTGCTGAATCGCTCTTCCCTGCCGCTATATTGGTTCATATTAGCTGTCAATCACTCAAGGTATTCCGCTGTCAGATAACAGGGAAGGAGCTTTTATGACCACGGGAAATGCAAACGGCTGAAGAGTAAAAACTTAAAGCACACAGGTTTGCAAACCCCACCTAAAGTTGAGGCACAGATGAGAGCGATCATGACACGTCACGTGGTGAATATTGATCCGCCAGCTGAGATCAATCGAGTACAAGCTTCTTGGAGAAGACGCCCGAATCTCCATGCGTCGCATTCACTGCGTGTTCAGCGTCCACTAAAAGCCAAATCTAATACTGAACACATCATCGTCAAAGGAGCTCGCCTTTACTAAGTTTACACTGAAACTGCGGCTCATCATAACAAAGACCGGTATTGTGCCAATGGTTAGCGCAAGAATCCTGATCTGCCTGCACATAAATTGGGTCGGCTGACTCGCCTGCTTTACCACTAACACAGAAACATGAAGATCAGCTCAGACTGAACCTTTAAATTGACACAAACTGAAACCAAAACTTTTAAAGAGTGATAGAAGTGAGACTTTACTTACTTTCTCTTGTCTATTCTTTCTTGAGGTGTATATTATTTATTTATTTATTTACTGATGACTGCTTTGCAGCTTTCATCATTGAATTGAATGACTTATTATAATCTTTTGTTTGTTTTGTAGCAGAAATATTATTTATTAAATTGACATGCATATAAAAACAGCAGTGCAAAATAAATATTTCTTACTGCAATGCTTCATTTTTGTTTGATGCAAACTATACAATTATTTTTCATAAAGTAACAGACTTTTTATAGCAGATAACATACATTCATGCACATTCAAGGCAGCATCATAATGAGAAATGGAATTCATTGTTACTATTATTGTCATTTTCATCATCATTAATATTCTATGGCCTAATTATTAGACATTCCTTTTGGAATTATTGCACACAAATATTAATGTCTTCGCAGCATTAGTTAGATAGCTGTTTCTGATTTTTGTCAGTCCTATTAATTTTGTTTTAAAATACAATAAATCCCTTAAAAAACAATTTGCAGCGGTGCTCATTCATTTTTTCTGGTGCTCCTAACATTTTTTTTGTGCTCCTAAATATTTGAAGTTGGGAGCACCGGTGCTACCAAGTAAAAAAGTTAATTTCGAGCCCTGCTTAACCTCTAAGTTTTGAAAGAGAGAGCCAGTTAAGGAAAAGTAATGTAAAAGTAACTCAAAAGTAATATAACGCGTTACTTTCCATAAAGAGTAGCTAAGCAACGCACTTAATAGTTACTTTTTTCGGCGAGTAACTCAATTTTGTAATGCACTACTTTCAAAAGTAACTTTTCCCAACACTGATGACGACAGGCCGAGCCAGATTTTTAGAGCTGTAGAGATATTGTGTGGGAAGTTTAATGCATGATTGCGCACCTGCTCAGCGATGACGTTTGCCGCCTCGGTGGGGTCGTGGCACAGGTTGATGATGTCACAGATCTCTTGGTTGGACATGATGAAGTTGACGCCGTCAGTGGTGAGGACCAGGAAGGAGTCGTGAGCGTGCTGCAACTACAGCAAACACCACAGATTACTTTCACTGACACTTTATGCAGGGTGTGAATTATACACTGAAGACTGGGGGGGTTAACTCTGTCAATGTTAGTTTGTGTAATACATGCTTAAGTAAACCAAATTTATATATTTAATTCAATTACATCTAATTTATTAATCAAACTTATTTCAGTTTTCAGGGCAACCCAGTGGCTCAGTAGGTAGTGCTGTCGCCTCACAGCAAGAAGGTCGCTGGTTCGAGCCTCAGCTGGGTCAGTTGGCGTTTCTGTGTGGAGTTTGTATGTTCTCCCTATGTTCGCGTGGCTTTCCTCCGGGTTCTCCGGTTTCCCCCACAAGTCCAAACACATGCGGTACAGGTGAATTGGGTGGGCTAAATTGTCCATAGTGTATGAGTATGTATGGATGTTTCCCAGAGATGGGTTGCAGCTGGAAGGGCATCCGCTGCGTGAAACATATGCTGGATAAGTTGGTGGTTCATTCCGCTGTGGCGACCCCAGATTAATAAAGGGGCTAAGCCGAAAAAAAAAAAAATTAATTTCTGTTTTGAGTGTTTGATATTGAGTGTATTCTGACCTACTCTATTTCAGCAGATGTGTGCTTCTCGAAGATGACCTTGACGCATCCTGCACTAATAAATGGACGATCTTGAAGTATTGTATGCATTTAACTCTTTAAATTCCATGTGCAAGCATTAGTATTTATTAAAATGCAAACTTTGCGTCTGATTTTACTTCACTTATAGGCTAAATATAGATACAAACAGCTATATCTTACAAAAAAACATTGTAAACAGACTGCTGGGGTAATATTTTCTCTTGGCGTGTTTGTGCATTCACAATGGTACGAACCATTATAGGGGTGGTCAAATGAATATTTATATTTATTAACTATTGAATTATTATTTAAGACAAAGTTAACAGCTAACTGGGAGAACACAGTGGCTCAGTGGTTAGCACTGTGGCCTCACAGCAAGAAGGTCACTGGTTTGAGCCCTGGCTGGGTCCCCCACAGTCCAAACACATGCGCTATAGGTGAATTGAATAAACTAAATTGGCTGTAGTGTAAGTGTGTGAATGGGTGTGTATGGGTGTTTCCCAGTACTGGGTTGCAGCTGGAACAGCATCCGCTGTGTAAAACATGTGCTGGATAAATTAGTGGGTCATTCTGCTGTGAATAAAGGGACTAACCTGAAGGAAAATGAATGAATAACAGCAAACTATTTCTCAATATTAAAGGACTTAAATACCCATACACCCAGTAATCCACACCCTGGTTTCATGTCAAACAATGAGGGAATACATTTTAAAAGTCATAGGGATGAAATAATGTGAAAAGCACATACTAGAGTCTGTGTGATCTCTGGTTCAGCGATCACGCCACTTTTTTTCAAGTCAAAGTCTCCGATGCTGCGGGTCATTGCCAAGCGGCCGTTAACGTTAGCCTGGCCGACGCTGTTCCAGGTCACGAACCCACCACTCTGACGGATCCTACAAAAGACATATTAGTTAAATTATTTAATAATAATAGTTATATATACCATTGAGGTCAGAATTATTAGCCCCCCCCCTGTATATTTTTCCCCAATTTCTGTTTAACAGAGAGCAGATTTTTTTCCAACACATTTCTAAACATAATAGTTTTAATAACTCATCTCTAATAACTGATTTATTTTATATTTGCCATCATGACAGCACATAATATTTGATTAGATATTCTTCAGGATACTAGTATTCAGTCATAGATATATACATTAGATGTCGCCTGCCCTATTGTTGTCTGTTGGGCGGAATGCGTCAATAGCGCCGCCATCTTGGTACAGGGTAGCGCTCCTTTGAAATGAATGCGGGACCAAGGTACAGTGGAGGACTGTGGCCATCCAAAGCCAGAGATATACACATATATCTGTGATCGGGAGTTTTCCTGGATGTTAGTATGTTTTTTTTTTCTAATTACAAAAATTATAATTTTACATCACTTTTCTACATTGATGGATCAGTGACCGCACGGACATTCCTGACAAAAAGCTTGTGTTTGTGTTTACAGAAATGTACTATTCACCCTCCCTGTTAAACTTGATCTAATCATGTCCTGAAACACAGCTCCTCTCCTGCTTTCACTTGTCATACTGACGGAGGGAGCGATTCGCTTGTGAATGAATCTCCATTATGAACGACTCTTTCACTAGCCGACAATAATACAAGTTTCTGGCAGCGCAGCATCTCGTTGTCATATTTCTTTTGCATTGTTTGCTGATTTTATTCAACAAAACTAGCATAAGCCGAGTGTTTAGTGCGAGTTGGAGCTGCTTTGCCGTATGGTGACTGCAGTAAGTGACTGTTATCATCAATAACATCACCTTATTAGCACAAAAGTTCAGAACATACAAAAACGTAAAAAACTTAATATTACCTATGAAATGTTCTGCCTTTTGTGCTTTGTTTTCTTTGTTTGCTCGTTACTACACTCGTAGACAGCGCTAAAGTCCAGCATCTTCATGTAATAACACTGTCTTGACTAGTGCGGTTGAATGACATTTGTCCTGGGAGCACTGTACCAATGTGGCGGCGCTATTGACGCATGCTCAGGGTCCCTATGTGATATCTATAATATATATCTATGGTATTCACCTTAAAGTGACATTTTAAGGCTTAACTAGGGTAATTATGGTAATTAGGCAAGTTGATTGTTAAGGGTGATTGTGCATTTGTCTTTTCAATAATGATTTAGGCGTCATTTTACCATCTAAATACATATTTTTTCTCATACACTGGTTTTCCACACAGAACAGCAACTTCTTTACATGGAATGCATATACCACTGTGTCCAATGCAGAAAGTGTTCTGCAAAGTCAATCAAACGATGCTTGTGCATATAAATTAACCTGAAAGTCGTATTATTCAGAATCTTCTATCCTCGAACCCTAATACTAGACACCTGATATCAAGCTTTGTTTGTATTTTTGAGGCTCCAATATGCACTAAGCACGTTAAGACAGCTTGGGCCATGGATTTAAATGAAGAAGTGGCTGATGAGATCTGGGAAGAAGCCCTGTCGAGAATAAAAAAAGCTTCAAGAAATTCGAGACATAAATCAAAAGTTTTACATCGCCTTCATTTCTCTGAAACTAGATTAAGTAAAATCTTTCCCTCTGTATCTCCTAAATTCAATTCAATTCACCTTTATTTCTATAGCACTTTTACAATGTGAATTGTGTCAAAGCAGCTTCACATAGAAGATCATAGTAAATATGAATTCAAGATCAATGTTTTTACGCAACCAGAGGACTACAATTAATATAAATGCTAAAACATGAACTGACATTGCAAAAGGAAAGGGGGGGTGGTAAACTTTTGCACAATATATTTGTGGTTAAAATTTATAATATTAGCAGTCTGAGAAAAATTAAGATATTTTATGCAGCTGCTGAAGGGTTGCACTTAATATGCGACAGATGTGGTGGGGCAGAGAGGACTTTGCCATATATATTTTGGTTTAGTCCTGTTCATCAGTTTTGATCCAGCATTTTTGAGTTGTTTTCCAGTGCTTATGGAACCAAAATCCTACCAGACTATAATCTGGCTATTTTTGGATATTCAAATATAATGGACACCTTTCCATCAAACCAACAGCAAGCCCTGACGGTTGGCATGATTACAGCTAAAAAGATGATCTAACTTAATTGGAAATCTCCAAAGGCTCCCTGTTTAAGAGATGGTGAATGAGCTGCTTTATGTCATTCACATGTAACGACTGCATCTTGAAGCTTCACAGAAAAAAGCTGAAACCACATGGGGACCTATTTCAAGACTCAATAGCATTCTACCTTTGTAAATTTTCATCTCTAACCCATATATTCATGACACTGACTTTTTGTGTATGTTTATGCTACATATGTCATGTAAATATGTTTGTGTATATTTGGTAACTGAGATGATCCCTCCTCTTTTTCTGAGGGGCTAATGTCAATTATTTTGTATTATTTTTTTTCTTTTTATTGTTATTCTACTCTTTTTGTTTTGTTAAATACCTTATAAAAATGTTAAATAAAACAAACATTACAAAAAAAATAAAAATAAAAACGATGCTTGTGTAACACTGCGTGCATGTTTCAGACAGAAGTGAGCTGTAATGTGAGTCTCAGGGTCTTTGCTGATATTAATAGCACATGGGCAGAAAGCTCTAATATCACTACACATGCCAGAACACACTACTGCTGGAGCGCCAGGGCTTTGACATACAGTACAAGACAAAATTATTCCCATGTGCTGTTTAATTCAACATTTTTTAACATAATAGCTTTTATTGTCATTTTTGAAATCCCCTTATGACAGTACGTAATGTTTGATTTGGCATTAATACTGGTATTCAGTGCAATTTAAAGGGAACCTATGATGCAAAATCAACCTTTGGAAGCTGGGACAGAACTGTGTGTAGTATAGTGTGTCCGCTGTCACAGTGGTGTAATATAAACACAACAAGCATCTTTTTTTTTTCAATTTCCTGATGTTAAAATAGGAAGAAAATCTCTGTGATTTTGAGGCCCGACACAACATGACATAGCCCACTGAATTGATTGACAGCTGCATATTAACGTGTCTACATAGTAACGCATATAAACATGTCCACAGAACAGGATTTGCAAAGAAACTGGGATTAAAAGATCTGTTTAGCGCTCTGTGATCATCTGCAGCCAAAGAGCATGGAATCACCAAGAGGCGACACTCTAGTGCAATTTGGTAAACAGCCACTAGATGGCGCGGCGGCCATTTTGGACTGAAAACTCCAATAGAACAACAGCATATTATAAGTCTGTACAATAAACTATTAAAAGTGCTGATGATTGTGATAGTAAGTGTTGTATTGTCATCTTTCAGGTTGCATCTCAGCTTTAATGCGCTGTTTAAATAAATAAATATAAAACAAAGCAGCTGCTTTCCATCACAACAGCAATAAGATCCAATGGACAGCCGATCGTTTTCACTCCAAAACGACGGAATCCGGGGCTGTTGCTGTGCGCTGCTGTTGCAATGGAACGTTCTATTAAGTGTCGCCTCTTGGTCATTCTAAGCTCTTTGCTGCAGCTCAACAACAAAGACTGTAGAATACACAAGTCGTGTCACTCGTATACTTTTGAATGGGGAAAAGTGTAACAGTCAATATGGTGAATGATGCCCCGCCTACTAGTACAGGAGCCAATCAGAGATCACTATATGGCGGATAAAGCCTATCTTCTAGTACAGGAGCCAATCAGAGATCACTATATGGCGGATAAAGCCTATCTTCTAGTACGGGAGCCAATCAGTGGTCGCTAAAGAATGACAATTCTCCGGGGGAGGGGCTTGGACTATGGGTAAGTTTTTGCAGATTTTGTGTGATACGAACATTTAGAAATGAAACTAAACAGACAGATGTTGTTTCATTTTAGTGGCTATTCATAATACGTAAAGTAATCGTAAGCTTGGCAAGCAGTTTTGGAGAATTTGATGTTTCCCCATTCAAACAGAACGCCCAGGCATACTGCCCAAGAGGCATTTCAAAGATGGCTGCCGAGTGAAATGACTTGCGTTAAAGGGACTTTGTCAACAATGACTTTTACAAGTTTAAAGCCTTTTTTAAAAACAGAGCATGTCTGTAATAAAGAAAAAAAAACAGTAAAAACACTGTGTAATTCATAACTGCTGAAATCACCACAGGCACATACACTACTAGTCTTGTCACCTATCTAAGTTTTAGAAACAACAAATAATAATAATTGACTTCTAGTTGATCGTTTGGTATCAGAAGTGGCTTATATGAAATATAAAGGCCTCTAGATCAGTGGTTCTCAAACTGTGGTGTGTTTACCACTCGTGTTACACGGGCTTACTTCTAGTGGCACGCGGAGGAATCACTGAGAAATGAAAGAAAAAATTTATACAATTTTGAAAAATTACCATATTCTCTTGTTACATCTCGATCGCTTGAGTGTTAAAATTTAACCCACAGGCTAGAAAAAGGAGTAAGAACTGCAGCACAACGCGCTTGCGTATTCCAGGAATGCCCAGTTGAAAACATCTTAACTTTTATGAATGCCGCACTGCGAGTCACGTGACAAGAATCAACTGATCAGCTTCATATTTCATACAGAATATAACTTCGTTTTACTAATTATCTCAAACACAGAACACCCACACACTGCAGTGCTTCTTAATTTTCTCCATAAATAGAACTCGTATTAGAGTGCAGCAATGTTCTGTCAGCTTGACATCCTCTGAGAAAAAACGGGTTCCCTAGCAATCTACAAACAAGTTAATGTTTAGATTTCAAAAAGTTTTACAAATACGTCATATGTACATGCAACAAACATTTCAAAATCTATGAAAAATTGTATAAATATGAATATGACTTGTTTTTGAACTGTGCAGTGCTGTAGCTGCTTAATTTGGCCGACTTCACTGCTTTATTTCATTACTGGTCATTATGGTGGTACTTGGAGAGACCAACTTTTTCTTAGGTGGTACTTGGTGTAAAAAGTTTGAGAACCACTGACCTAGATTACACTTATTTGAGCACAATAAAATCTGATCATGTCTTGATTTTTAATGATTTCATTAGGACATTAAGGTCTGAGTTTGCTCAGACAAAAGTCTCATGACTGAACAGAAATAATGTCCAGTTTAGAATATAAAGTCCTGCTGCAGTGGAGACAGAATGAATATTGTGTCTGACTCCATCATGAGCTTGGAGGACTGCATCCATACATCTCTCACATGACTCAAATCACTGATTAATAAAGTCATCTGGAATGAAGAAGAAAGCGTTCAGCAGGACTCCCAGAGTTCATCTGGATTCATCTTCAATGCCTTCTCCTTCATTTTACCCCAGACATGCTCAATAATGTTCATTTCAAGAGTTCACACTTAGCTGATGATTGATTATAAGCAAGTTTGGCATGCTGTCCCGGGAGAGAGCCCTAAACTCAAAGGTTCTTGAGCCCTGGGCTCCCTCCCGTTTGAAGGGCAAGAGGGGAGCCTTGAGCTCAAGTAGACCTCGACAACTCCCCCTTGATAAAATCTGATGACTAAAAATTGAATGCTATGAAAAGATATGCTGCATGGTGAGGGATTAACTGTAGTGCAAAATTTAGATTTATTAATTTACTTGTTGAGCATGTTTTTGGAATGTGGGAGGAAACCAGAGGACCCGGGGAAAACCCACGCAAGCACGGGAAGAACATGCAAACTACGCACAGAAACGACCACCGGCCTGTTAAAGGACTAGAACCGGTGACGTTCTTGCTGTGAGGCAACAGTGCCGCCCTATGGAGGGAAAGGTGAAGAGGTAGGGGTGGAAGGGGGGATTCTTCAAATCGAAGATGACTGTAGTGAAAAAACCCTGGCCCTTTAGAGTGGGTTAGGAATGGTCTGATTGGTGGAATCACGCATTAATAAAGTCATCTGGAATGGCAAAGAAAAAGTTTTTGCAGGACTCCCAGAGTTCATCTGGATTCATCTTCAATGCCTCCTCCTCCATCTTACCCCAGACATGCTCAATAATGTTCATATCTGGTGACTGGGCTGGCCAATCCTAGAGCAGCTTCACCTTCTTTGCTTTCAGGAGTTTTGATGTGGAGGCTGAAGTATGAGAAGGAGCGCTATCCTGCTGGAGAATTGTCCCTCTCCTGTGGTTTGTAATGTAGTGGGCAGCACAGATGTCTTGATACCTCAGGCTGTTAATGTTGCAGATCTCTCGCACACCCCCATAATGAATGTAATCCCAAACCATGATTTTTCCTTGACCAAACTTGACTGATTTCTGTGAGGATCTTGGCTCCATGTGGGTTCCAGTAGGTCTTCTGCAGTATTGGTGATGATCAGGATGCAGAACAGATGATTCAGCAGAGAAATCCACCTTCTGACACTTTTCCAAATGATCAACTAGAAGCAACTTTGCTGCTTGTCAGGTAGTGTAGTGTCAGTACAACTATGCAAGTATCTGTGCATGTATGTGTAAGTGTGTGTGTACCTGTGTTTCTCGTCTTTTCTCTCCGGAGTGTGATCGTCTGTGAGTTTGCGTGATTTTCCTTTCCTACACAGCAGAGCTCGACTGTCTCCAACGCTGCCGACCACCAGCTCAATGCCGTCCCGAAGCAGAGCCACTGTCGCCGTCGTGCCCACCATCATGAGGGAGGCTGAACAGCAAACACGCATAATTTAAAGTCATTTCATTATGTTCATTACTTTACTTAAAGTCTGTGTTATGTGGAAATTGCTGAGACTTATATTTCACTATGTCGATGTTCTTCCAATGAAAGCTGAATATTGAGTAGGGGGCGGGGCTTTATTTTCTGCATCATTCCCTCATAGCAAAGTAATGGTAAGAATGGCGTGGCTAAGAATATTGTATACAAAATGCGAAAGCAGTGGAGTTTTTATTATACCACAGTACAGCATTTCTGGTTCCTCAGCTCGTGATCACTTGGAGAAGAAGCAGCGCTGTTTTATCACACTTAATACATTTTAGGCTTCTGTTATAATGCTGCTCTGTGCAGTCGAATAAAACACAAAACACATGTTTTGAGCTGTTGACAGTCGTATATGTGTCCCACACTGCTAAAAACACTATTAGGACACCTATATTTCACTAAAAAGTGTAAATTGGTTGTTTTTGTGTTATTTCAAGCAAATTCGTACTTCCGGTTTGAAACGAATTTTTGAAGCTGCGTCACGGTCATGAGATAATAGCGTGTATTCCAGCGTGCAGACTGGACGTCTGAGCCAGAGTGTGTCTTATTACGTCTTACAGTGTGCTGCATTAATGCATGAGTAAGGCTTGGTTCAAACCAATCAGCGCGCTCTATTGAGCAACTTCATTAATATTCATCACTGTCACAGTGTTTAGATGACAGAGACGCCACGTTGTGTTGGCAAAACAAGCGTGAAGTGTTGCTTTTATAGTTTGCTGCAGTGAAGTTTTGTTTTCATTTTCTCTCTGTAAGAGCTCAGCTGGAGTCACGTGTGGATTAACAGTGTACGCGTTGCTCGACAACAATAACTTACGTGTCTAAGGAGAATTATTGTTTACCTGAGAGCTGTTCTCATCTGCAAACGCTGAGATCCGGATTCGCTTGTAGTCTCCTCTTAATAAAGACGCGGCTCTAGTTGCTGGTGATTGTCCTGTCTCTACAGATGTGGTAAGTGAGCGACCAGTGCTCTTTGTTTATTCAGTTTGTTTGTATTGAACAAACTATTGCACCAAGTGTAAACATGTTAACACCACAACCAAACTATAACCTTGTGTAGGATTTTCACCACATTTTGTGACCGGAATAACACACGCGGCTTTCTGACACTACCTGCCAAGTGCATCTAAGTTTCTGGGAAATGCTGAGGTTTTTTTTTCTCTCATTCGCCGTGCGGTATCAAACACTGCATGAAAAATACACGCTTAGAGCAGCTCCTCGAATCAAATATCTCGTTTGTCGCGAGGGACATGAATGATTCGACTACAGATGTCCATGTAAACACAGTCACTTTCTCCCCTGTGTGTGTGTGTTTTGACTCTGAATCTCGTGCATGCCCAAATAGACTCTCCCACATCATGCCTCTTTTCTTCCTCCGACACTCCCCCCTAAACAGAGCTGGACACGCCCACTTTTCTGACTTTTTTCAAAGTAGAGGTGTGAAAACACCCTGCTGAAACGAGGGGCTTTCATGGCCCTTTAAAGCTTCGCTGATGTTTCCCAGTTTACTATAAAACAAAGAAAAAATCAAGGGTGTGTGACGTCATTAGAGTGAACACACACACACTCCGTCTCACTAGTTGATAACTGATAATTTGCCTGGATTTGAACATTCTTACAAACAATTGGGGTAATTCAAGTCTATAAATTTGCTAAATATGCAACTCTGTTCAAGTGTTTTTTGAATGTTTTCATTAAAACATCGTACATTGTTACACTTTTAATGCATAGATGGAAACCCAGCTATAGAGAATCCCCAAATTGATTAAATGTGCAGCGATTGCAGTGTAAATGTTTGCCGAGTATATTGGTGTGAATGATTTTTTTTCATACCATTGCCATAAATCTGCAGCTTCTCTTCCAAAGCTGCATCCACCTCCAGAAACGCTTTTGATAAAACCGTCTGTAAATCTGTTTCCATCTCCAAACACTCCCTATATTGAATAATAATAATAAATTAAATTAATTCACAATGCTACACATCAAAAAATGCTTTTCTTACTAAGATTTTTTGTCTTGTTTCTAGCCCAAAAATCTACAAATTCCTAAATCAAGAAGAATTTTCTAGACAAGCAAAACATATTGTCTTGTTTTGAGAAATAATAGTTTTTTTCTTAAAACAAGCATAATAATCTGCCAATGGGATAAGCAAAATAATCTTACGCCAAAAGAAAAAACAAGATACTGATACTGTTGCCTCACTTCGCCGGCGCTTCCTTGTACTGTTGCCTCAGCCTCACTTCACCGCCGCTCACCATGTTAAAGTGTGGAATGATGGTCAAGCCCCCCTTAACTTTAGAGCATAGTAATTGGATATTTACTCGCGGGGAGGAGTTTCCTCATCGCAGCTCATGGACTTACAGGCACACACAGTCAATTCGAGATGATATAAAACAACATATATTATTTAAACGCAAACCCAAGAAAACCGCAATTCACAAGCGCGTATTGAACCGTAGAGGACGTACCATACAGTTCAATATTATATTGAGAACCGTGGCATCTCTAATATATATATATATATATATATATATATATATATATATATATATATATATATATATATATATATATTTAAAGTCTGCATTAATTAACATTAATTAATTAATGCATTAATTAATTAAGTTACTTAATTAATTAAGTAGTAGGTGAGACTTTTATTTCAGTATGTTGTACATCCAACTGATCTAAATTGTAATATTGTTCAGGGGCAGGACTTTCTTATCTGCATATCATTCCCTCATAGCAAACTAACAGTAAAAGATGGGCGTGGCTAAGAATATTGTGGCTGAAGTGTCAAACTAACAACATCGGAGAAGAACGGCCAATCTAAACGCAAACATTTCTTCAGTGGATTAACTTGCACAGATTAATTGTTCAACCAAAATCATGAATAACAGTGTGTGAAAAGAATGACAGTATTAAATTAACATTGTTAACATTTTTGTTATTAGTTTCCAAAAGCAGAAAATGAGCACTCATGTATGTTTTGACAGATTTTTCAGTGCTGTACCTGATGTTCTGCTCCATGTGTTTGTGGCAGTAATCTGCGGCGTGCGCGCCCCCGTGTCCGTCAAACAGGGCGAAGTACAGCACGTTTTGCGTCAGCTCGCTCACTTGGAAACGATCCTCGTTTTCCCGCCGGCGGCCGATCAGAGTCGCGCAGCCCACCCTGGACACACTGATGTGCGGGATCGGGGTTCCGTAGCGGATGCTGGGTGGCAGCAGGATGGGCTCCTCTATCCGGTTATCCCAAATGCCGAAAGAGTCCCAGGTGGCTGGACGGCCGCTGCCGTCCATGTCCAAACGAGTGGTGTGCCAGCGGACTCCGGGCACACGCACACACCTGGCAGGATGCACGCATCGAGCGCATCTCAGCAGCCGAGAAAGGCAGACGGCAGACACGAACATCAACACTTCAGATGGGACGTCTACAAGAATAAAACTAAAATTAGCATAGCTAGCAGTGTCGGTTTCATAGTGGTTACAAGTCAGTAAACCAACAAGGCATACATCTGCAGCTACTGGGCATGTGCACATCAATAAATCAAAAATAACAATTGAATGGGTGATTTATTAAGCAGAAGAAAACATTCTCGTATACGTCTGTTTCAGTATGGAACATCTATGTGAATAAAACAAAAGTTAGAATAGCTAGCGGTGTCTGCTACAGTCCCTACTGCAAATAAAAAGTTGAGCTGCGCCCAAAATCGCAAACTTCCATACTATATACTACGCTAAAAACAGTATGCGAACCGAGTAGTATGTCCGAATTCATAGAATTTGGAAATCAATATGAGAAAAGTACCTGGATGACTTACTACTTCCGGCGAGAACAAGTGCGCATCGGATGGACACTTTGCATACCATGATGAACCGCGAGATTATTCATAAATGGGGCTGCGTCCAAACCCGCCTACTCCTCAGTAGGTTTGGGATTTGAATCTACATGTACTCCTGGACCGTTAGAAAAGTACGTTCTATACAGTATGAATGCGAGTAATATGAATGGAACTTCGATGTACTACATCCGCCATTTTGTCATGATGAATTGACCTACCCGCGTCAGTTGCGCCGCTTCACTCCCATTCATGAATTCTATCAAGTGGCAGCATGGGATAGCGTCGTGTGCATTGGATGGTACTTCAGAATCTTGCCAGAAATTGTAGGTCATCCGAGCACTTCTCACATACTGTTTTTCGAATTCTATGAGTTCGGACATACTACTTAACTCACATACTATTTTTTGCGTACTATATAGTATGGAAGTATGCGATTTCAGACGCAGCCTGGAAGTAAAGTGACGCAACTGATGTAGGTAGGTCAGTGATGATGACAAAATGCCGGATGTTTTACATCCATGTTAAATTTATAATACTGACATACATACCGTATATAATTTACTTGTTTATACAATATGATTGCATAGTAGTACATTTAAATTTAAATGGAGTACCTACTGAGTTGTAGGCAATTTTGGACGCAGCCTTGGTAAATCTGGAATCAAACATATGCGACTACTGGGCATGCGCACATCAATATAGCATAGTACAGCATCTTTGTGACTATTTAAAACAATTATTACTGTTTTTACATTACTGTGAAGAGCAGGTTTAGAATCGGGAGGACGTTAATAATACACAACTTAATGGGCAATTCATTCATTTTCTTGTCGGCTTAGTCCCTTTATTAATCCGGGGTCGCCACAGCGGAATGAACCACCAACTTATCCAGCCAGTTTTTACGCAGTGGATGCCCTTCCAGCCGCAACCCATCTCTGGGAAACACCCACACACACATTCACACACACACTCATACACTACAGACAATTTAGCCTACCCAATTCACCTGTACCGCATGTCTTTGGACTGTGGGGGAAACCGGAGCACCTGGAGGAAACCCACGCGAAGGCAGGGAGAACATGCAAACTCCACACAGAAATGCCAACTGAGCCGAGGTTCGAACCAGCGACCTTCTTGCTGTGAGGCGACAGCACTACCTACTGCACCACTGCCTCGCCTTAATGGGCAATTTAGGAAGTAAAACAAAATTCTCATTCACTTCTGTTCTTCAGTATGGGGGTAATGTGAATAAAACTAAAGTTAGCATAGCTAGCGGTGTCTGTACATAGGGGCTACTCCAAATAAAAGGTTCCTAAATACTAGAAGTCATATATCTGTGACTATTGGGCATGTGCACATCAATATAGCATCATTTTGTGACAAAATTAAAAACAATGATTACTATTTTTGGGTTTTTGTGAGGGGTAGAGGTTAATGACACAATTTAATGTGTAATTAATTAAGTAAAAGAAGAAATACATATATTTAAGTTATGTTTTGGCATGGAACATCTATGTGAAACTATAATTAGCAGTGTCTGCTATAATAACCTTATTCTAAAATGTGGAAGTGCGCCTGTTTTCGTGATTGTCTTAGAACTTCCGATTCAGTCGCCTATAGGAGAGATGACTAGGAATAATAAACGGTAGAAAACGGTCAAACTACTTGCTCTACAAACAAATGTTTGCACGACTATACAGATTAAGATGAATAATATAATAAGAAAATATCAAATTGCAACATCACGCGTAACGAGCAGTTTTTAACGTCAAAACATGAATGGAAGTGGAAGTCTCGAGCCAAACAGATTCAAATGGCAGTGCTCGCTCGTCGGCGGAGAATAAGGTGAACACTCCAAATAAAAACTTGATAACATTTTATAATAACTACACACTATAAAGAATTTACTAAGCATTAGCTAATAGTGAATTCATTTTCTGTTAAGCATTAATTCTACATTAATAAGCGTTAGTAAGCAGTTTATGCAGCTACAAATTCTCTATTCTTGACTTATAAGCACCTATATAATGTGTTTAATAATTGTATCTTCATACTTAGTTAATGATTTATATTTCATGACTTAATTAAGTATTGCATTATTTACAAACCAGTTGTATTTAAGAGTAGTTGAGGGTGCTTAGGATCATTCAGAATGAGTTAGTAAACGATTAATAAACTATTGAAATCAACGTTTATATAGCTTATTATTCAGGCATATAACAATAGTTAACTAATATGTTAATAAATGCTTTATTAACTCAACATCATGCAGTTTTGTGACCTAATCTAAAGTGAGAACTATTCATGTCTTTATAAATGACTTACAAATGACAAATAAAGGCTCAGAATCAAATGAACGATAATCTGTGCAATCTTTTCTAAAAAAGTAAAATTACTGTAAAGTTTAAACATTGCTGAATAACAGTAGTCAAAATACGACATAAAGCTGGATAAAACAACAACAATATTATAATTTAATAAGATGCAATGTTTAATTTACAGTAATTTTATTTTAGATAGGGTTGTGTATCTTGTTGGATAATACGAATCATTTTTTATTATTTTTGTCTCTTTTTCTTTTAATCAAACAATTATTTGTATTGGTCATGTAAGGGTCATATATTAACTGAACTTCTAATGTTGTAGGTGAGTGCTGTGCATACTAATTACTGCTTCCATTCATGGCCAAGATTCTGGAGAAAGTAGTGTTCAATCAAGTTCTGGACTTTCTTACTCAAAACAATCTCATGGACAACAAGCAATCCGGCTTTAAGAAAGGCCACTCAACTGAGACTGCCCTGCTCTCGGTCGTGGAGGATCTCAGACTGGCTAAAGCAGACTCTAAATCATCAGTCCTCATTTTGCTGGACTTGTCAGCTGCTTTTGACACTGTCAACCACCAGATCCTGCTATCTACGCTTGAGTCACTGGGCGTTGCGGGCACTGTTATACAATGGTTCAGATCTTACCTCTCTGACAGGTCATTCAGGGTGTCTTGGAGGGGGGAGGTGTCCAACCTACAGCATCTAAACCAGGGGTCTCAAACTCAATTTACCTGGGGGCCGCAGGAGGCAAAGTCTGGGTGAGGCTGGGCCGCATAAGGGATTTCACAAAACAAAGTCCTCAAATGTCATTATTAACAGTTTTAATTATTTCTTCTGAACATGAAGTGTCCTGAACATTAATAGAACATTGAGTGAAGATTATGAACAGTTCTTCTGAACATGGCATCTTTTGCCTACTCCTTACTGCCAGAGACTTGACAGCGCTTCTTCTCACAAATCTGAATCACATTTGGCTTTAGAGCGGAAGCAGTTGAGACCCTCAGTATGGCTTGAAGATGATCATCATTAGGTCTAGACCTGTACTTTGACTTACTGAAGTTCAAGGTGGAGAATAACTTTTCTCACACAAATATGTGCTCCCAAAAAGGCCAAGTCCTAGGGAAAAAAGTGGGGGAACTCACTCAAAACTTCCATTCCCTCACCTAAAAAAAAGGCGTATATATGTATAAATAAAATACCCACACCCCACTCCAGTCACATCAGTCTGTACCAGTCTGTATCTACCTATAATATATATAAGAAAGGGCTAGAAATTAACTTTTTTACTTGGTAGCACCGGTGCTCCCAACTTCAAATATTTAGGAGCACCAAAATAAATTTAGGAGCACCAGAAAAAATTTAGAAGCACCCGCCAAAACTGAATGAGCACTGCTGCAAATTGCTTTTTAAAGGATTTATTGTATTTTAAAACAACATCAATAGGACTGACAAAAAAACAGAAACAACTATCTAACTAATGCTGCGAAGACATTGATATTTGTGTGCAATAATTCCAAAATGAATGTCTAATAATTAGGCCTTAGAAAATAATGATGATGAAAATGACAATAATAATAACAATGAATTACATTTCTCATTATGATACTGCCTTGAATATGCATGAATGTATGTTATCTGCTATAAAAAGTCTGTTACTTTATGAAAAATAATTGTATAGTTTGCATCAAACAAAAATGAAGCATTGCAGTAAGAAATATTTATTTTGTACTGCTGTTTTTATATGCATGTCAATTTAATAAATAATATTTCTGCTACAAAACAAACAAAAGATTATAATAAATCATTCAATTCAATGATGAAAGCTGCAAAGCAGTCATCAGTATATAAAAATAATAATAATATACACCTCAAAAAAGAATAGACAAAAGAAAGAAAGTAAAGTCTCACTTCTATCACTCTTTAAAAGTTTTGGTTTCAGTTTGTGTCAATTTAAAGGTTCAGTCTTTTGTCTTTTCATGTTTGTGGAAAAGCTGGCGAGTCAGCTGACCCAATTTATGAGCAGGCAGCGCAAGATTCTTGCGTATACCACCGGCGCAATACCGGTCTTTGTTATGAGCCGCAGTTTCAGTGTAAACTTAGTAAAGGCGAGCTTCTTTGGCGATGATATGTACAGTATTAAATTTGACTTTTAGCGGACATTTGCGCTGAACACGCAGTGAATGCAACGCATGGAGATTCGGGCACCTTCTCCTAGAAGCGCGTACTCGATTGATCTCAGCTGGCGGATCATTATTCACCACGTGACGTGTCATGATCGCTTTCATCTGCACCTCAATTTTAGGTGGGGTTTGCAAACCTGTGTGCTTTAAGTTTTTACTCTTCAGCCGTTTGCATTTCCCGTGGTCATAAAAGCTCCTTCCCTGTCATCTGAAAGAGGAATACCTTGAGTGATTGACAGCTAATATGAACCAATATAGCGGCAGGGAAGAGCGATTAGCACGTTTTTACAAAAAATCAAAACAGGTCGCACTACAACCATTATCTGCAGTCGCACTAATGCGCCCAAATATATTATGAGGTCGCATAGATTAATTTTCGGGCGCATATGCGACCAAAATGGTCGCAATTTCGAGCCCTGTAAGATGCTGGCTGTAGCTAGGCACCTAAGTGGCAGGCAGGGGCGGGAACAGCTTACCTTGGTTCTGGCCGGCGCGAGTTCCCGTCACAGCGTCTAACAAAGGGGCGGGGTACGTGGTGACGCCACTGGCATCCCCGCCCCTTTGTTTACACGGCGGGCGGGGAATGCCAGTGACCGCTGTGTACGGATAGAATCAGCGGAGCGAGAGCGCTCTCTCTCCCCGCTCCGCTGATTCTGTCAGTGTACAGCGGTCGGCGCGGGCCACAAAATATTGCACTGAGGGCCGCAAATGGCCCGCGGGCCGCGAGTTTGAGACCCCTGATCTAAACACTGGGGTACCTCAAGGCTCTGTTCTTAGGCCACTTCTCTTCTCCATCTACACATCATCTCTAGGACCAGTCATCCAGAGACATGGATTCTCCTACCACTGCTATGCTGATGATACCCAGCTATACCTCTCTTTTCATCCTGATGATCCCTCGGGTCCAGCTCGTATCTCAGCCTGCCTGTTGGATATTTCACACTGGATGAAAGATCATCATCTTCAGCTGAACCTCGCAAAAACGGAAATGCTTGTAGTTTCTGCCAACCCGATTCTACACCATAACTTTTCAATCCAGATGGATGGGGCAACCATTACTGCATCCAAAATGGTGAAAAGCCTTGGAGTAACGATTGGCGACCAACTAAACTTCTCTGACCACATTTCTAGAACTGCTCGATCGTGCAGATTCGCACTCTATAACATCAGAAAGATCCGACCCTTCTTATCTGAACATGCAGCTCAACTCCTTGTTCAAGCTCTTGTTCTCTCCAAACTGGATTACTGCAACTCTCTACTAGCCGGGCTTCCAGCTAACTCTATCAAGCCTCTTCAACTGCTCCAGAATGCAGCAGCACGAGTTGTCTTCAATGAACCTAAACGAGCACATGTCACTCAGCTGCTAGTCCGTTTGCACTGGCTGCCAGTTGCTGCTCGCATCAAATTCAAAGCTCTGATGTTTGCCTACAAAGTGACTTCTGGCCTTGCTCCTTCTTATCTGCTCTCACTTCTGCAGATCTATGTGCCCTCCAGAAACTTGCGTTCTGTGAATGAACGTCGCCTCGTGGTTCCATCCCAAAGAGGGAAGAAATCACTTTCGCGAACGCTCACGCTCAATCTGCCCAGTTGGTGGAATGAACTCCCTAACTGCATCAGAACAGCAGAGTCACTCGCTATTTTCAAGAAACGACTAAAAACTCAACTATTTAGTCTTTACTTCACTTCCTAATCTGCAATTGCCTCTTTGAATATCACACTAACTGTACAAAAAAAAAAAAAAACTACTAATACTTCCCTTCTTAGACTTTACTGACCTGAAACTTGCCTTTAGTACTTATTCATTGTTGCTCTTAGTTGTGTAAATTGCTTCCTTGTCCTCATTTGTAAGTCGCTTTGGATAAAAGTGTCTGCTAAATGACTCAATGTAAATGTATATGTAATTAGCATTTTTGCAGAAGTACATAGATGCGGGTCCAAAATAGAATTCAGCTCTGCAGAAACTTCCTGTCTGAAGAGAGGTGTTAAAACTGAACACAGAGCACAGAAAGATGTATGCTTTGTTGTTGTGCAGAGAATTCGTAGAAAAAGAGGAAGTATGTCGAAGGTGCGGCCAATGGAGGACTGAACAATGACTGACAAGTGACGTTACACCAAAACTCCACCTGTTAAGATCGGTTGTGTATATATGCTGGAGTCAGGAAATGTATGTTAGTTGCGAACCTCTTGAATGTAATTCTTGTATTGCATTGGGGTAACGTAACCCAGAGCTCCAATAAATTGTTACGATTTTTGACATTGAAGAAAAACCTCTCCAGACCTTTTCTCTTGAACACGCATGGAATTGGCTAGAAATTCCAACAATCTTTAAATGAATAGGAATGAATAATGTAATTTTCCCCCTTTTTAGAATTTAACTGTGCCTTTATTTATCATATAAAGGATTTATAAAGACATGAATAGTCCTTACTTTAGATTAGGTCACAAAACTAGATGAAGTTGAGTTAATAAAGCATTTATTAACATACTAACCATTGTTATATGCCTGAATAATAAGCTATAAAAATGTTGATTTCAATAGTTTATTAATCATTTACTAGCTCATTCTGAATGATCCTAAAAACCCTCAACTACTCTTAAACACAAATGGTTTGTAAATAATGCAATACTTGATTTATTCATGAAAAATAAATGATTAACTAAGTATGAAAATACAATTATTAAACAAATTATGAAATTGCTTATAAGTCAAGAATAGAGCATTTGTAGCTGCAGTTATAAACTGCTTACTAACGCTTATTAATGTAGAATTAATGCATAACAGATAATGAATTCACTATTAGCTAATGCTTAATAAATTATTTATAGTGTGTAGTTAATATAAAGTGTTACCAAAAACTCTTCAAATCTAGAAGGCATATCTGTGATTAGTGGGCATGCACACATCAATATAGCATAACTTTTGTGACAATGTACAACAATTATGCATGTTTTTCGTGTCATTCGAGTGACGCTGCAATACAATTAAAGCTACCTTTTCCCTGTTCAAAGGAGTTTTTGTCCTAATCACCCGCAACATCGATTTGCAAAATGCCTTGTTTATAAACATTTCTGAACAGCAGCATAAACTACTATGACAATGATCTCCTCAGGTACTGATTATGTGCTTTTTTCAGAGTTATTGCTACCGGCGTGAGTTTGTAGACCATTTTACGTGGCATTTATTGCCATACTGAAAGCAGAAACAGATAGTTTACCTCTGATTTTTTTTTTCCCTCTCCGCTGTCGCCACTGCCTCGCATGGTTCAGGATTGGTAGAGCTACGCATCGATGAATTTGCTCTTCAGTGTTTGAACTCTCAGTAATGATTAAATCACACTGAACTGAGCTAAACTGAACTGAACTTAAACACTAAAACCTGGACCACACTGTTCCAGTTACTATGACCATTTATGTGAAGCTGCTTTGAAACAATCTACATTGTAAAAGCGCTATACAAATAAAGCTGAATTGATATTGAAAATACAGTAAGAACTAACATAAGAAAATGGTTGTTACATCAGTGCAAACCAACAAATAGTCACTCAGCATGTAGCTTTACCCAGCTGTGTGCATTTCAAGTAATAAATTGCACTGCACAAACCAAAGGTGCCTTTCACTGCATATGTTAGGTAACACTTTAACTGGTAATAAATGCATGCTGAAAGGTCAATAGGGGTAAGCTGGGTCAAGTTCGCATACACTGTCTAACTGCTGACCTCTGTGAGATGTGTTTCACATCCAAACAAACAGCACAACACCATAAATATGACATCACCGGATCGGAGCATGTGACACTGACAGGTTACATCATAACAAAAAACGTGTCCTGCAAGAAATCTCAGCATTTCATAATGCTCACGATAGAGCAGAGCATTATTTCTTACCAATTACGTCTAGTTTTAAAATGATTTATATCTAAACTTATATAATACAGTGCAAAATAAAAATGTGCTTTTAAAGAAATATTAAAATGTCAAGTTGTATTTAAAGTTTTGTGCTTTAAAAATATTTGAAGGTAATTTAATGCATGCAATATTTTAAAATAGCTTTTCAGAACATGGTTTGTAAAAATGTACAACAAATATATATTTATTTCTAATGTATTCAATGAGATATAGTGCATTAAATAGTGTGTACACTTTATTTTATAATGTATTAAACCCTAGTCAAAAAATATTAATCCAAAAGCTGTAAGATCTTATTTGTTAAAACATATTAGACATGTAAAACGTACAGTAGTTTTGAAAATGTTTTCTAGATGTTTTAAATGCAACTTAATTCCTGCATTATAAAATCCCCTTTTGAAAATACACAACAAAATGCTTTGAAAATAATTTGGGTTGATGAATAAAAAGTAAATTGGTGAATAAATTATTACTGATTAAGCGACTTTAAACAGATTTGACTGCCTAATACTGCATTAACAGAGTGCTGTTTTCTTTCAGTGGCTATTATTCATCTCACAGAACATTTAATGAACCACTTTTAGCTGCTAGGAGTAAATAAACTGCGCCAGAATCACTGATAACAACGCAAGACTCTGATTTAAAGAGGCTTACCTGCGGGAAACGAGCAGGTTTATCATTTATTTAGTTGGTAAAGTTGGTGTTCGTTCCAACAAAGTGCACTTGTGTCCAGCTGGAGTGACAGTAGGCGAGTCAACAAACATTTACACTACTAGCTAAACAGTTTAGTTTAGCGATACTGATCGCTCCTCCAGGAGGCGCATGGCGGCTCAGAAGCCGAATTCACGTTTGAGCCGCATTTAAATCTTTTTGATATACATTTCTATTTCAGTGGAAGCTTATGTACGGAAACATATGAAGAAATATTAAACGGATCAATGCTAATAATGTTAGTGCTAATGGCTAATGCTAATGTATACAAAGTAATTTTGCAAAAATTTCGAAAACACAAACATCTGTGATAGATCAACCTTGGGCAGCGATGAGAAACGTAACATGTGTCACGTGCTCGTTTCTGTTCAGAAGCTGTCTGAATAATAATCAAATCTAAAATAATGGCATTTCGATATACACCGAATATAAATTATAAGTGTACAATTAAAATCTAGGGACTTTATTATTATTTATTCTACTTACCAATCGAAGACAACATACAAGTTGCAAACTCCGCCCTTTAAAAAGCTCTCCCCGCTCTTCTTGATCTGTTTCTACATACACATTCCTTTACACACAGTATCCAATCAAAAGCCGCCCCTGCCCTCAGCTCGACCTATCAGATGAGGGGGTGTGTAAGGGGGTTATTTCTTGATTTATTAAATTATATGTCTAAATATTTTTTTGAGTTATAAAGAAATTATCTAACACTTATGAGTGATTAACCATCTATTTAATTTGGTTACACGATTAAAAAAAATAAACAACAAACAATAATAAACTCCTTGAGGATTCCAACATCAATAACAACACACTGGAGAACATATAAAAGCATTATTTTAGAAGAAATAACTCAGTTGATTATCGAAAAAAATGAAAGGACGTGGACATTACATTACTAGCGTGTGTTTGGCCTTTCTCCCTCTCTCCCACACACACACATTCATGCACACACAGATGGATCACAGCATGTTTCCGCTGTAAACACAGCAGAAGTCCTGAATAAAAGATCAACAAGGACTCAAAACAGAGGCATTTTAATACCTTATATATAATTCCTGAGGAGACTGTAACATAAATTGCAAATAGATCGGTGTATTTTTATATTGGAATTTCAGAAATTACCAAATAAATAACATTAAGGTTTAAATACGTTTATGTTTTAGGCTTTTGGACTGAAATCAACACTGTTTCTCGGTTTGGAATATATTACAATACATAATGTGCTATTACTAATATTGCATTTATAGTCTGTAGGCATAATAACATGTATATAATTCAGTATATTTACAGTATAGTAAGAGGTAGGCTATTCAATTTCATTTAAATGCTGATTATTAGATGTCGTCACGCAGCTTGACATTTAGTTTTTAAAGTATTCCTTCATGATTTGTCAGATTTAATTTCCTTTAGACCAAAACATAATGACTATATTATGCATAATAGTTAATATGTCATAAATGAATATGTTAGGCATATATTTTAAACCAAGATTCATTCAATTAAATATAAGACTAAAAGTCAGCTTTTGGCCCCAATATAGGTATAATATATACACAATATACTCAATTTGAAAGCTGTTTACTTTGCCAATATCCTACATATTATTGGTTTTACTCATTTGATCCACAAATTTTAATATATAGAAAGCGCTCAGTGTTATTCACACCTCTACTAAACACCATCATGTTAACACACGAAGTAAAACTAAATTAATGTAATCTACATTATGTATCAACATTAGATTATGTGTAGATGTTCGTACTTTAAAACACTGGTGTATAATACTATACCTTAATTAAATATTGTATTTAATGTAAAAATTAGAACGCGTTTTTACAGTTTCTACAGTATTTTTAAGGATAAAGTTCTGTCAGTTTTTTTGTTTACCGTAAAAATGTACAGATTTTTTTTTAAGTGCAACATAAAACACAAAATAACATGACTTATGGGATCAAATTCCCACCTAAAGTATTGTGGTCGCAGACAGAAAAATAAAGCACGTAATTCAAAAGATTGACATTGCGTTTAAAATTATAAGACACAAAAGCAAAAACTAAACGCAGAATAAGAAGCGACAAGGTTACGTACCAAAAGATAATGAACGTGAATCAAAAATTAAAAGGTATTTAGAAAAAAATCAGTTTTTGAATGTTTTGCATGCTTTCCGTCTTTTCCCCTTCGCTCGTTCCCACATTCTGCACTTGCATTTCCAAAAGATGCAGCTTCATCATTGGTCCACTAGTTTAGATTGACAGTTACTCCTCTAGCCAATCAGGCGAAGGCAGAGTTGATTTTGTATTGTCGTTTTTGATTCACGCTCACCATCTTTTGGTACGTGTCCCCATTGTTTTTTTTCCGCGGTTAGTTTTCGCTTTTCGCAAATTATTTTTGTATCTGCAACCACGACACTTTAAGCAGGGATTTGATTTCATAACGACTGATAATAAAAGCTAAAAACCATTAGCTTTTATCAGGGCTTAATTTTTGCCGGAACATGCCGGACCTCTGCCTCCTCAACCACCCTCCTCCCCCGTCCGCTGTAAACTATTGAACCCCCCCCCCTTGACTTTTATCCGCGACACCACTCCGCCATCCGATGCCAATCCCCCCCAAAATGTACTGCTAAGTGTAACTGAGGCCAGCAAGTCAAGTGCTGTGCAGGTAAACCTTCCTCCTCTGACTGTTAAAAAGTGCTCTAGCGATAGACACTAGAGGCTGTGGTCTTTAGCCTCCTTGGTAGAGCAACCGACACTCATGCAGAAAGTCGCAGATTCGATCCAGGTGGGGGTTACATAAGCAGCACTGTAAAAAAAAAAATACACAAGTTCAAAATTCACGTGCAGGAAAATGCCAATGGAACTCATCCAAGTAAACAGATCGCAGACTCAAGATGTCGCTTTTTACCATGGAGCTACGACTGCGCTGGCTGATTATATCCCTGCTCATAGTATACTATATAGTTTGTATACATCACTTTAGACAAACTATACATTTGGAAAACAATGTTTTAATGCATCGCACGTCACTTCACTTAAACTGCGACATGGTCATCTTGCGGAAATATTACTAACGATCCATCAGGTAATGTTTTTCCCTCTCTCTCGGTAAACCGCTGTCTCGTCAACAAATATTTTTTCCCATAATGCATAGCGCATTGGCCTACGGCAGCTGGATAAGTCCAAAAGGCACAGTACTTTTTGCGTTTGGGTCTGTTTTAGTTCGGATCATATTCTCACCACAAACGAACCGCTTCAGGGTTTGTCTGAAAGCGTACCGAGACCACCTCTTCAAGCAGGTCTCGGTACGCTTATTTGGTCCGCTTTTGGTGCTCACTCGAGTACGATTGCTGCATTCACACCAGCCCAAACGAACCGCACCAAGTGGGAAAACGAACTCTAGTGCGATTCAACTGAACAAAATAAGGCAGGTGTGAAAGCACCCTAAAAAAGAAGTACTGCGCCTTTTTGGACTAATCCAACTGCCATAGGTTGATGCGCTGTGCATTATGGGATGTGGAGGAAAAATTACCTGATGAAATCGTTGGTAGTATTTCCGGAAGACAACCATGTGGCAGTTTAGCTAAATGAATTCACGCCTCCTCCTGAAGTGACGTGCGATGTGCCTTTGCCGTTTGCAATGCATTAAAACATTGTTTTCCAGCCAAGCCGCGCTTCATTCTCCAAATGTAGCTATAGTTTGTCTAAAATTATATATACAAACTATAAAGTATACTATGAGCAGGGATACAATCAGCCAGCGCAGTCGTAAGCTGCGTCCCAAATGGCACACTACACTACCCTAGTAGCAAATAATTCTGGCCCAGATTTGGCATAAAGCTGGCACAGCAGGCATTCATCCGCCACTGGCATACAGCATGTGGGCCAAACATGGCCCGGGTTTGGCAGAGGTGGCACCGTCTTTAAGGCGGCACACAAGATTTGGGCCAGATGAAAAACTTTGTATTTGGTGCAGATTTAAAAAATTGATAAGTGGGCCATGTGAGTTTGGCCAGTCTTGACCCACATTTAAAATACACTAAAATCATTTTTGAGTAAAGAAAAAAAATTCTACCAATCAGGTCACTTTGAGAAAAAGCGTGCCCATAGTGTGCCTAAAGCGCATCACTCCATGGGTTTATCAATTTCATTGCAATTGTGACACACCAACATATCTGGCCCAGTTCAGGCCCAGTTATGAGTTATTAACTTGGCTGAGACTTGGCCCAGATATGATCTGTGTTTGGCCCTTGTCTAGAAGCCAGATTTGGTCCAGTCATGTACCGTAATTCACTGCGGCATGTGGGCCAAGCAAAACCTGATTGTGTGGGCCAGAGCTGGGCCAGAGAAATTTTGCTATGTGGGTATGCACTCATGCACTATGTACTTATGCACTTACACACTCAACAGGATAGTGTATATATTGTAGCGAGGCAGAGGGAAAACAGCGGCACAACAGGATGAGTTTACAGACAAGTCCCCGGAGGGTGCTTTATTTACAAAGTGAATGTGATGTACAAGGTGCTCTTCTTTAGGGTGAGGTGCTCTGGTGCTCCGGGAAGTAGGTGAAGGACAGTGAGTAGTCGGGTGAAGGGTCGTCACGAGCTGGAGTCCGCTAAGGAGAGACAGAGAGACAAGCATTAGCACAGGGAGTCATAGAATGAATGAAGCTCATCTTCTCCTGGCGTAGGTTGGGCTTATATGTCTCTCGGCTTGATGCGCTCCAGCTGTGATCGATCCTGACTTGATGATGGTCCAGCTGGGTGAAATTAGCGACCAGGGCGACGTGGCAAATAATCGCTCGCTACATTCCCCCCCCTTAGCGTCGTCCTGGTCCTGGGTGTTCTGCGGAGGAAAGGTAGAGTATTTAGAGGGGGGGTAGAATGTTTTGACAGACCTGCCCATCCTGACCATAGCCTTGAGAGCCCGTCGGCGTTTCCGTGGGAGGCCCCGGCTCGATGTTGAACAGTGAAGTTGTAATCCTGGAGCGACAGGAACCATCTGGTGACTCGAGCGTTGTTATTTTTCGCTGTTGACATCCATTGTAGTGGAGCGTGGTCGGTCACCAGGGTGAATCTTCTGCCAAGTAAGTAATACCTGAGCTCCAGGATTGCCCACTTGATCGCCAGGGCCTCTTACTCTACCGTGGCGTACCGGGTCTCTGCAGGGGTAAGCTTCCGACTCACGTACATGATGGGGTGTTCTTCATCGCCGTGGACCTGGGAGAGGACCGCGCCCAGGCCCGAGTCGGAAGCGTCTGTCTGAAGAATGAAGGGGCAGCCAAAGTCAGGTGCGTGCAGTACCGGTGAGGATGTTAGTGCAGTCTTCAGGGCTTGAAACGCGCCATCTGCTTCTCTGCTCCATTGTATCCTCTCTGGCTGCCCCTTTCTGGTCAGGTCTGTCAAAGGGCTGGCTATGGATGAGAAATTGGGAATGAAACATCTATAGTAGCCCGCTAACCCCAGAAATGCACGTACCTGGGTCTTTGTGGTGGGTTGTGGAGTTTCTTGTAGTGCTCTGATCTTGTTCTGTTGTGGCTGTATGAGACCTCTACCGATGTGGAAACCGAGGTATTTGGCTTCTGCTAGACCCAGGTGGCATTTCTTGGGATTAGCTGTGAGCCCAGCCCTACGAAGATCAAGGAGCACCCTCCACAACCGGGATAGATGTTCTTCCCATGACTCGGAGTGGACGATTAGGTCGTCGAGGTATGCTGCTGCATACGGCTGGTGGGGTCTCAGCAGGATGTCCATCATACGCTGGAATGTTGCTGGAGCCCCGTGGAGCCCGAAGGGAAGAACCCGGTATTGCCAGTGCCCACCGGGAGTGGAGAAGGCGGTTTTCTCCTTGGCGCTTTCACTTAGTGGTAGTTGCCAGTAGCCTTTAATGAGGTCGATCGTGGATATGAATCGGGCTCCACCCAGCCGATCCAGCAGCTCGTCCACCCGAGGCATGGGGTACCCGTCGAATTTGGAAATTTCGTTCAGCTTCCTGAAGTCATTGCAGAAGCAGAGGGTGCCATCGGGTTTGGGGACCATCACTATGGGGCTGGACCACGGGCTACGAGATGGTTCGATGATTCTCAATTTCCTCATCTTTTGGATCTCCTCGTTGATAGCCAGCCGGCGAGCTTCTGGTACTCGATAAGGCCTCTGCCGGACGATGGTGCCAGGTGGGGTGATGATGTCGTGCTGGATGATGGTGGTTCGGCCCGGTTTCTCTGAGAACACATCCCTGAACTGACCGACCAAGGCTTGCAGCTCCGCCTTCTGATTTGGTGAGAGTTGCTCACCTATATGGACAACGGGAGAAGTTTCTTCTGAGAAGGCAACTAGATGACCTGGAGCTGCAACCCATTTCTTCATCAAGTTGATGTGGTAAAGTTGTTCTTCTCTTCTTCGTCCCGGCTGACGGACTCGATAGTTTACCGGCCCTACCCTTTCTACCACTGTATATGGCCCCTTCCAGGATGCCAAAAACTTTGAGGTGGTGGTAGGTATCAGGATCATTACCTTGTCCCCTGGGTGGAACTCTCTGGGTTGGGCGGGCCGGTTATATAATCGCTGTTGGGCGCGCTGGGCTTCAGTCAGATGTTGCTTGACGATGGGCATGACTTTCTCTATTCGTTCTCTCATGTCCCGCACGTGCTCAATTACTGACCGTTGTGGGGCTGGCTCTTGTTCCCAAGCTTGACGAGCCACATCCAATAGCCCTCGTGGTTGGCGGCCGAACAGCAGTTCAAATGGTGTAAAACCTGTAGATCCTTGGGGAACTTCTCTGATCCCGAAAAGCACGTACGGGATCATGAGGTCCCAGTCGCGCCCATCCTCTGCAACCACCCTGCGGAGCATCTGCTTCAGCGTCTTGTTAAAGCGCTCCACCAAGCCATCAGTCTGCGGATGATAAACAGAGGTTTTTATTTGCTTTACCTTTAGGAGGCGGCAGAGGTCTGCCATCAACCGGGACATGAATGGGGTGCCCTGGTCGGTCAGTATCTCTGCTGGTATTCCTACTCGGCTGCATAATAAAAACAGCTCCTTAGCGATTGCCGATGACGTGGCTTTTCTCAGAGGGATCGCTTCTGGATATCTGGTGGCGTAGTCGAGGATGACAAGGATGTGTTCATGTCCCCGGGCCGACTTCGGCAAAGGCCCTATCAAGTCCATGCCAATGCGGTGGAAGGGCACCTCAATGATGGGTAATGGTATCAGAGGGCTGGGGGGTGGTCGTTGGGGAGACGTTCTTTGGCAGATGTCGCATGCCTGACAATACCTCTTTACTTCTCCATCCAACCCGGGCCAGTGGAAACGATCTCTGATCCTTTTGATCGTGTTGGCTGCTCCTAGGTGTCCTGCCATCGGGTGAGTATGTGCCAGTTCCAGAACAGTCTCCCTTTTGGTCCTCGGGACGACCAATAGCGTCTTCGTTTCCCCCCGCCTCTCTGCGACACAGTACAGCAGACCATTTTGCACAATAAAATGTGGGAGGGGGTGAGGGCTGGGAAACCGTTCGTTACCGTCTATGATCCGGACTTGTGGCCAGCAGTGCTTCAACGTTTCATCTTCACGCTGTGCTCTCCCGAAGTCGCCACCTGCGGTAATCTGTTGGAAAAGATCATAGTACAGGTTAGCCGATGATGACTCACCCCCTCTGTCGCTCTCGGTGGCCATCAGCGCTGTTTGGCGGTCCCGTTGAGCCCGTCCCTTGCTGTTCTTCTTTGCCCGAGCCGATCGAGCCTGATGGTGGGTGAGGAGATCATCGAACCCCGGCCAGTCTCTGCCCAAAAGGAGGGGTACTGGAAGATCTGGGACCACTCCTACTTCGATGCGCCAGCTTCCCGACTTCGTCGCTATGGTGACTCTTTGGGCGGGTACGTGGCGGGTATCACCGTGTATGCATGTAATCGGGATTCGACCTTTCCCTTCTTGATGGTATTTTAATGTGTTTGGGTGGACCAGTGTTATTGCACTTCCTGTATCCAGTGTGGCCGTCTGTGTTTTCCCGTCTAAACATACTTTTCGGGTGGGAGCTTCGGGAGGGACGTTGCGGTGTACCACGCACCCTGCCGTCCAGGCCGGGGCCGAGAGTGTTGTTGGCTCTGTGGGCATCGGCTCGTCGACTGGGCTGGGGACCGCCGGTCTGCTGCCTGGTCGTGTTGTGCCCTCCACCGGTCGCCATGGCGCATTTACCCTCCGGGGTGGCAGAGCCGCTCTCTCCCCAGTCTCCCGGGCCACATGAGCTTCCGCCAGCTCCACCGCCTCCACCAAAGCAGCCAGCGAGTCGGGGTTCCTCATGCTGGTAAGTGTGCGGAGCCGTCTGGGTAGCGCCCTCATCATCTTTTCAATGACTACTTTCTCAGCGACCTGGACTGCGGTTGGATCTCCTCCCAGTAACCATAATCTTCCCAATCTGGATAAGTTGGCTGCTTGGGTCCGAACCGGCTGTTTGGCATCATAGGACCACTGAGAAAATTGTTGTGCTGCGCTTATATTGGAGAGTCCCATTCTGGCGAGTATCTCCTTTTTTAATGCTTTATAGTCGTCATTTTTCGGTGTCTCTAATGCGAAATAAGCTCTTTGAGCTTCTCCAGTCAGGAATGGCGCTAACATCCTCGCCCAACTTTCCCTCGGCCATCTCTCTCTTTCCGCAATTACCTCAAAGGTGTGCAGGTAAGCATCAATATCATCCAGGTCGCTGAGTTTTGTGATAAATCTATGGGCGCTCACCTCAGAGAACTGGCTGGAACCGGCCGCTTGGCGGAGCTGTTGTTCCATACGGTCTTGTCTGGCGGTGAGTGGTTCAGTTATCACTTGTTGTCTTCTTGAGATTTCCGCTAGATGGCGTACTACCTCTTCGATCGACATGACTCAGGAGGGGATGACAGCCGAGTAAGAGAGCGTGAGTGAGAGAGAGAGCGGATGCCTGTCTGTAAACAGAAGAAAAACAGAGAAAATTCAGTGGTTACTTCTTCTTACTGGTAAGTGCTGAATTTTTTTCCCTCTGAAAAAGCGCGCATTCTCCACCAGTTGTAGCGAGGCAGAGGGAAAACAGCGGCACAACAGGATGAGTTTACAGACAAGTCCCCGGAGGGTGCTTTATTTACAAAGTGAATGTGATGTACAAGGTGCTCTTCTTTAGGGTGAGGTGCTCTGGTGCTCCGGGAAGTAGGTGAAGGACAGTGAGTAGTCGGGTGAAGGATCGTCACGAGCTGGAGTCCGCTAAGGAGAGACAGAGAGACAAGCATTAGCACAGGGAGTCATAGAATGAATGAAGCTCATCTTCTCCTGGCGTAGGTTGGGCTTATATGTCTCTCGGCTTGATGCGCTCCAGCTGTGATCGATCCTGACTTGATGATGGTCCAGCTGGGTGAAATTAGCGACCAGGGCAACGTGGCAAATAATCGCTCGCTACATTATGTAGTGTTGTCCCAAATGGCACACTACGGTTTTGTACTAACCGGAAATTAAAATTGTCACCAGCGAATGACATTACGTTTGTAACGTAATATTAGCTATCAAAATGGTACCAGTAACAACAACAAAAGTAACTAGAAGGAGACGTAATCGTCGCTCCATAGTCAAAAGTGACATTTTGTGTCTGCCCGTTTGGTTACATGTGGGAGTTCAATTGGCATTTTCCCGCACATGAATTCTGACCAATCGAAAAGCAGTTTAGGAAATATGTTCAACAACATCTGGCCAATGAGTGATGAGGATTTTGTCAGATGACTGCATTTTGGTTCTTTTCAACTGGTTTGGACCAAAGCCAGCAGTGTGGTGTGAAAACGACCCAAAGACGGCAGAAAATGCCACCCTTAATTGGTTATTGCCCTTGGTCCGGACCAAAAGAAGCGAACTACAAATGTAAAATAGCACCCTAACTGAAAACAAGTGCATTTTCAGATTTCAATTAAAGATTACAAGGGCAAACTATTGTTTTTCTTAATGACATGCATGGATGAAAACTAGCAATGTGAGCGAACCATATTAATATGGTTAGTTTTGATTTCATGTAAACTTTAAAATCAAAATAAAGCCGAATGCTTGTCATGCCATACAATAAAGAGAACAGAAAAGGTGTTCAGTATAATAAAGAGCCATCACATAAATCACTTCACAGTTCGTTTCTTTTTAATAAGTAGGGCAGATGCTCCGTAGGGTCCCTAATGTGGACCGAACACAGGACACTATAGCTGTAGGTGTGTGTATGTGAGTATGACACAAACAATATCATCCACGCCACAGCGTCCAAATCAAATATTTAAACCTTCAGACATCCTTTAGCAGAAAGAAAACTCAATTCAACCCAATATCCACATCTCTCATGCTCGCGCGGAGAAGATCAAATATTCATCAGACATCACTTAGTGCTCTCAGAGCTCGGAAACACAAAGACCTCATTCAGTCAAACCCCACTACTACGGTAAAAATAACATGAAAACATACAGCAAACAAGGATCCGGTGACAGAACAAAAGCCAGACTCATACGCTAGGAGTTTTAAAAGTTCAACGTGCAAAATGTGCTCTGCTCACATGTGAAAAAATACTATTTATAGTAAACCAAACTATAGTAAAGTGCATTATACTGTACATATTATAGTATTTGCTAATGACTTTGTTGATGAACGCTGGAGTACACACTGTGGTATTAAGTTATTACATGGCTTTCTGGAATACTTGTTTGTAATTGATCAGTCGTGACATTCCAAGGTATGTTATTCCCAGACAACAACCACTAAATAACACAGGCTCATCGTGGAACTGAGAACCACCTTGATCTTCAGTGAAAACAATTAAGTATATATACTTACATTCACATTTACATGTATCTGCTCGTCTTTCACGCCACTTTTGTTCACTGTTTGGCACCATCTAGTGTCTGAATAATGTGCAGGTTAGTGTATACTCCATCAGCAGTTTACATTTCTGTCAGCTTTGTGCTTATGACTGTTTATCGCCATCTAGTGTCTGAATAATGTGCAGGTTAGTGTATACTCCATCAGCAGTTTACATTTCTGTCAGCTTTGTGCTTATGACTGTTTATCGCCATCTAGTGTCTGAAAAATGCGCAGGTTAGTGTATACTCCATCAGCTGTTTTTTAGTTTCTGTCAGCGTTGCATTTTTGACTGTTTGTCGCCATCTAGTGTCTGAATAATGTGCAGGTTAGTGTATACTCCATCAGCTGTTTTTTAGTTTCTGTCAGCTTTGCGTTTTTGACTGTTTGTCGCCATCTAGTGTCTGAATAATGTGCAGGTTAGTGTATACTCCATCAGCTGTTTTTTAGTTTCTGTCAGCGTTGCATTTTTGACTGTTTGTCGCCATCTAGTGTCTGAATAATGCACAGGTTAGTGTATACTTCATCAGCTGTTTTAGTTTCTGTCAGCTTTTTGTTTATGACTGCTTACCGCCATCTAGTGTCTGAATAATGCGCAGGTTAGTGTATACTACATCAGCAGTTTACATTTCTGTCAGCTTTGTGCTTATGACTGTTTATCGCCATCTAGTGTCTGAATAATGCACAGGTTAGTGTATACTCCATCAGCTGTTTTTTAGTTTCTGTCAGCTTTGTGTTTTTGACTGTTTGTCACCATCTAGTGTCTGAATATTATGCAGGTTAGTGTATACTCCATCAGCTATTTTAGTGTCTGTCAGCTTTGCATTTGATTAATGAATTAAAGAAATGATTATGGCTCAGAACAATGTTTTGTAGAAAGTATATAGTTGTAGAAAACTATAATATTGTGTCGTTTGTTTATATTACTGTAGTTGTTGTGTTAGCATAGTGTAGCATCTTACAATAGCAACTACAGAATCTCCACAACAGACGAGTTTTTACTGTAAAGAATGTTTGTGATTATAACTGTAAAAAAAAAATAATAATAAGCTACAGTAAAAATATGTTACCTGCTAAACAGTGAGTTTCCTTAATATATATGGTGAATAATCGTAAACGGACTCCCCCTTGTCACAATCACCAGCGATCTAGCCTGTGCAGATTGCAGGAGAACTAAAATTCTGCCACTGAAATGAACTACAAATCCCATCACTCCCTGCATTTACACACCTTGCCCAGATTTCCCTTGATTGGAAACACACAGCTGAAGCTTGTGATTACCAGGACTATAAATTCACCTCAGTCACACACACACACATTGCCACACACATTGCTGAGTCTTGTTATACTGTAAGTGAGCATTACAAAGCATTTCCTTGTCTTGCCTTGCTGTGTTCTTTCACCTTTGTTTTGTTTTACTGTTTATGTTGTTTTGCCAACAGTCCTGACCATTCACCTCTATTCTGACTATACTTTTAGATTATCTGCATGCTCCTGTCTGTCCGTTTTGACCTTTTGCCTGCCAGACAACTCTCTTAATAAACTCCATTTGGATCTTTATTAAACCCCAAGAATTCCCTGCATGACACTTCAGTTTTTTTTGTTGACATCCCAGCAGGCACACAACATAATAAGGCATTAATATTGGGTTAAATTTAGGTCATGACGTCAGGTGACCAAAATTCAATGTATAGCCAGCGTCTAAGGATGTTATTTTGACGTCCAATAACGACGTTGAATTACGCTCATACTTGGTTGATTTTAGGTTGTGTTGTAAAGTGACCAAAATCCAACGGCTAACAGATGTCATAACGGTAATGTCCACACAACGTCTAGACGTAACATGATTAGACGTTGATATTTGGTTGATTTTATGTTGGACATTGACGTCGGCCTGATGTTGGGTTCTGACGTCAACTCGATTTTCATTTCCAAACAAAATCCAACATCCCCATGACATTGGGGTATGTTGGGGTAAGTCAGTATGACGTCATGTGACGTTCTGTGCCTGTAGGGATAATGGTTCTTTGGTTGTTTTTTTAAACATCAGTTATGAACATTAAAGTTTCATGTTGCATTTAATGTATATTACCATACATTAATAATTACTATTAATATTTATATCTGCTGCATTAGTTCATCAGATAACTTTCTCATTACCAAACGCTTTTGGTTGTGATTTTGTCTGTGTAATAAATGCAAAATGTTAGATGTAGTAGTTTAAAACAGTAGAGATGTATTAAACACAGTAGTTTGCAGTAAATTGAGAAATTTCTACTATGTTTCTACTATACTTTTAATGTTAAAAATTTAACTACCACAGCGGGGAGGTTTTTTCTTCTTTTTTACCACAACTTTACAGAAAAACATAACAAAACAGTAACATGGTGCTCTGTGGTATTTACTATAGAATTGTTCTTTATTTTCCTGTGGGATTCATAAGATTTGAGTCTGACAGAATGCATATCTTATTACATTAAAGTGCTTTAAAGTGACTATCAGGTCAGTGTTCACAAGAACAGTGCTTTTTCCAGTGATAAAGCCCGTTAGAGTCGTTAATTCTCAACAGGATTTACAGCTGCCAGCGTTTGTTATTCAGGTGAGCACAAGGTGACCGCAGTGACTGAACATGATTTAGACATTAGTCATTAACTGTTCTGAAAAAAACTTCAGTGCTACTAAAATACACCCAAACTCAGAATACATCTCAGAGAGATTCAATCTACAAAGGTTTCTAAAAATAAAAAGCATTAAAGAAGAGTGATCAAACTGTTCAGCTAAATATAGTGCCATTCCACTTTTAGACATTCAGTGCAGTTTTATAGATGTAGAAAAATTAAAAATGTCATTGAGGTTTCAGTTACGTACATACCAGAAGCGTCCCACTGACATCATCAGAGAAAGAGCCAATACAAAAACAGAAGCAGATGCTCATAATGAAGATTGAAGATCGTCTTTTTCTGTGGATTTACTTGAATAAAATGTGCGCTAGCAAAATAAACTTTGTAAATGTTGATCTCACATGGACTTTAAATGACAAATATCTCTTGTACCTCATAATAGTGAACATGTGTAGGTCAAGTTTAAATCACAGTCATTTCAAGACCTTCCATCTCTGAACATGGCTTAAAACCTGCATGAAGAAACAGTATGTAAATACAAGTACAATTGAAGACAAAATTATTGGCCCTCCTTTGAGATTTTCAACACAGGCTTGTTGAGAAAATGTGCCCAGGCACACATTTCTGAGAACCGAGAAATATGTCCCCCAGGGTACATAACGGCGATATGGCTGACTGCTAACCTCCGTATGAACGTTTTTTAAGCTGAGATCCTAACAGTTGGGTTAAGGGAAGGGTATGTGTGGGTCAGTCGATATCAAGCTGATATTCGTTACAACAAGCCGACCAGCCTCTCTCGCGGACGAGCAACAAAAAGATGTTGAGACTGCCAGAAAAGTACACAGCGGCCTCTGGTGTATTTACAAGAAATGGCACATATAAAAAAAACATCCCCTGATAATGTATTTGAGATGGTCAATAATGTACAGGGCGCCCTCTAGTGGATTTGAGAAAAGAAAAACTACAAGAAAATATAGTCCAGGGTTAATATTTCTCGGTTCTCAAAAATGAAGTCCTGGGGACATGTTTCCTTAAACATAAGTTAGGGAAAAATATGACAGTCACTTTGCCATTCCCTCTTCAGGATGCTGTTTTGAGCAGCAGTGAGATCCAGCGAACAGTGACCTGAAGACGTTCCTCTTCCTCTTTCCCGTCCTCCCTTTTCCGGGCGACTGTTCGGAGAGACATATGGACTTCCGGAGCGTCCCGATGCGCCGCTCGTGTTCACGGATTTTACACTGGAGGTGGCTCTGGATGGCAAATCCCAGTGACTCCATGTCCAGAGATGCTCCATACACTTCCCACGTCATTCCCTGCTCATCCCAGACGATCTGCTGAGGCGCAGCACTCTCCCCCTTTTGTTCATCCACGTCTCCTGTTTTACCTAGACATTTCATGGAGGTCTTCTCCGCATCACTGATGGTCACGTCTGGTGGATTCAAACCAAACGTCTGCGGCGACTCGCTACGAAGTTCAATCTCTATTTGGCACACGTGCTGATGAGGCTTTTGGGTATTGGGAGATTTATAAGGAGGCGGGCCTAGAAATCTAGGCTTGGCTCCAATTGGTGTGGAGTCCATGAGGCCTCCATTTGACAACCAATCAGAGTCAGAGTTACTATCCGGCTTGAGTTCATTGCGTAGATTGGCTTCAGGGTTATTATCAGAGTCCAAACGAATGGTTTGAGGGTTGCGGACGGGACTCATTTCCGTAGATTTGCTACACAGCTTCACAACTGCCTGGATTTCAGCATCAATGTTAGTAACTTCGGTTTGTATTGCTGCGTCCTTCGTTGCAATGGCAGACAAATGTGTCATCGTCTCTGAATCCTTTTGGATCTTGGATGTCGAAGTCTTATATGCAGTATTATTCACCATGTTGTCATTCTTTATCGTGCTGTCAGCTTCCTTCTGTTCCCTCAGACTCTTTCCAGTCTTTCTCTCTTGGGTTGTGACATATGCATCAGTTTTATCCTCCGGCGCTTTTAGCTGCTCTGGGTTTAATTCTCGATGCAATAACACGGATGAACTGTCTCCGCTCTTTATCTCCGGTGGTCCCAGAGGACTTTCTCGTAATGCTGTTTTGGCCCCTGGTTTGCTCTCAGCGTCGTTCGGTTTATCTTTCGGAGATGGTGTCTCTTTGGACACCAGTTTTTTAATCCTCTCCGCTTTGTCCACTTTGAGAGACGTAGGACTGGTCGCTTTAATTTTAGGGCTGGAGGAGGCTTTGGGAATGTGCGAGAGAGACAATCGATTGAGACTTTTCGGAGAGTCGGTAGAGGTAATCTGAGAGGCTGACGCTGTTTTTTGGAGCATCTTTTGCGGGGACTCTGTGGAGCCCATGATGTGGGATGTCGACGGAGCCTTTTGGATGTTTTTGGGAAACAGTTTTGCTTGCAGCTTCTTCTCATGCACATTTGGGGATTTCAGTTTCGCACCACTCGTTGAACTTAACACCTCAACTCCTGAAGAGCTCGATTTCGCCGGTTGTCTTGAAGCCGTTTTGTTCGCATTTGTGATCTGTTTGGTTGTAGTCGTGTGCATTGTAGGTATTTTGGACGCAGGGTGGAGATCTGCATTGCTAGCTAGCGGAGTGTGTTTTAGTGTCTTCACAGATTCCCTAGAAGTGCCTTTTTCATGCTCTTTAGCTTCATTGCATTGCTTTTCCTCAGGTCTTGTCTTGGGTTCAGGAGAGATGTTTCCTTTTCTGTGCTGGCCTGAGGGGTTGGACTCGGTTTCCCAGCATGCATTGCTTCCTGGGGTGTGAAGGAGAGCAGGATGGGGCTCCATAAAACCGATGCAAGTTAATATACAGATTGCTGATTTAGTGACACATCTGTGAAGAGAGCAGAGAGTGTTTTGAGAAAATAATACAGATAAATATTAGGATTGCACAATATTTTGATTACACAATGTGTAAATGTGCAACGTGTATAGGTGTTTCCTATTACTGGGTTGCAGCTAGAAGGGCATCCGCTGTGTAAAACATATATATATATATATACTAGGGATGTAACGGTATCAGAATTTCACGGTACGGTAATACCTCGGTATGAATGTCACGGTACGGTATTTATTGAATCATTTACAGGAAAAAACAAAACTTATGAAAATACTCCAAAAAAGTGCCAAAAGTGTCAATGACATACAAATTAGCCATCTATCTGTAAGCTTTGAAACAGGAACTTCAATTTTAATAACAAAAAAATATTAAACCATGTAAAAAAAAAAAAGTTTCAATTTAGTATTGTTGAAAACTCATCACATTCAACATTTAATCACTCACTCACTTAGATAGAGATGGGTTTAAAGGAAAATTATCATATAAATATAATCTGGTAAAAGCTGGTATCTCTGGGTATTTACAATGTCCCCTGCACCAGAAAAAACCCCTCTCATTTGGGACTGAGGTTTCTGGGACAGAGAGATATGACTTGGCCCAGGTTGACATCAGTGGGTAACGTTGTGCATTGTCTTTCCCCCACTTGAGAGGACAAGCCATGAGTGAGATAGCTGTCTCATGTCTGTATCAATCTGAACAGTGTGCTGTGTCACACCCTCCGTGCGCGACAACACAGCTGATCAGAACGCGCGCGACAACACAGCTGATCAGTACGCGCGTGACAACACAGCTGATCAGAACGCGCGCGACAACACAGCTGATCAGAACGCGCGCGACAACACAGCTGATCAGTATGCGCGCGACAACACAGCTGATCAGTACGCGTGCGGCGACAACACCCGCTTCAGGTTCGATCATTTCCAGCTCTTTTTGATGCCCGCTTCTAGCAGCACACTCCATTTCCGCATTACTGTATCTGTAGCGACAACAGACTGCAAGGGATGATGGCCACCCCTGGGCTGATGGGAATTGTAGTTTTCGCTACCTCCCGTTCGCTTCATTCGCCTGAGCAAATTTTCTCAGAAGAACTATAATTTTACAGAGTCATGCGACTACGGTAATATCGAAAAAAATTAATATTGCGGTATGACGGTATTTACAATACCGTTACATCCCTAATATATACACATTTGAAGTCAGAATTATTCGGCCACCTTTGAATTTATTTTTATTTTTTAATATTTCCCAAATGATGTTGAACAGAGCAAGGGAAATTTTCACATTATGTCTGATAATATTTTTTCTTCTGGAGAAAGTCTTATTTGTTTTATTTTGACTAGAATAAAGGCGGTTTTTAATGAAAAAAAAACATTTTAGGGTCAAAATTATTAGAAATGAGTTATTAAAACTATTATGTTTAGAAATGTGCTGAAAAAAATCTTCTCTTCGTTAAACAGAAATTGGGAAAAAATAAATGGGCTAATAATTCAGACTTCAACTGTGTGTGTGTGTGTGTGTGTGTGTGTGTGTGTGTGTGTGTATATATATATATATATATATATATATATGTATGTGATATTTAAGTCTAAAAATAGAAAATCAATAAAAATGGTTAACATTTGCTCCTCTGACATTTTTGCAGAAAATGTTTGTATTCATGTTTTTCCTGTACTAAAAGTGCATTTACTATATGTTAAAAACAACATTTGAAAAAAATATATGTAATATATTTGTGTGTAATCTGATGTACCCTCTACCTCTTTTTATTATTTTATATTATTCATTCATTAATTTTCTTGTCGGCTTAGTCCCTTTATTAATCTGGGGTCGCCACAGCGGAATGAACTGCCAACTTATCCAGCATGTGTTTTTACGCAGCGGATGCTCTTCCAGCCTCAACCCATCACTGGGAAACCCATACACACTCATACAAATGCACACACACATACACTATGGACAATTTAGCCTACCCAATTCACCTGTACCGCATGTGTTTGGACTGTGGGGGAAACCGGAGCACCCAGAGGAAACCCACGTGAACGCAGGGAGAACATGCAAACTCCACACAGAAACGCCAACTGACCCAGCCAAGGCTCGAACCAGCGACCTTCTTGCTGTGAGGCGACAGCACTACCTACTGCGCTGCATTTTATATTATTTTTTTTTCCTATTTAATTCTTCTTGTTAAGAAGTGATGTGAAGTGATTTTGTTGTATAATAAAACTGTTAAAAAAAGACTATAGACAAAGTCCCTACTATTTTCTAATTAAGAATATTATTATTATATGTTATATGTATATACACTTTGAAAGGGGGTTGTTACGGTGGCACAGTGAGCAGCATGATCGCTTCACAGCAAGAAGGTCGCTGGTTCAAGCCCTGGCTGGGTCAGTTGGCATTTCTGTGTGAAGTTTGCATGTTCTCCCCGCGTTGGCGATTTTCTCCAGGTGTTCGTTTCCCCCACAGTCCAAACACATGCGCTATAGGGGAATTGATTAACTAAATTGGCCGCAGTGTATGTGTGTGAAAGAGTTTGTATGGGTGTTTCCCTTTGTTGGGTTGTAGCTGGAAGGGCATCCGCTGCATAAAAACTTATGCTGGATAAGTTGGTGGATCATTCCGCTGTGGAGACCCCAGATTAGTCCAACGACGGTGTCTACTGGTGGATGAAGGTTCACTGTGTGTTCATCTTTCCAGTGCACAATGTTGAATTTCTTTACATTTAACTTGTATCTGACTTTAATTTTAACAGAATATATAATTAAATTAAATAGATTATTAATATACAGTTGAAGTCAGAAATATTAGCCCCCCTGTTGATTTTTTCTGTTTAATAGAGAGCAGATTTTCCAACACATTTCTAATCATAATAGTTTTAATAACTCATTTCTCATTACTGATTTATTTTATCTTTGTCATGATGACAGCACATAATATTTGACTAGATATTTTTCAAGACACTTCTATACAGCTTAAAGTGACATGTGGACTATTGAAAAAATATACAGCTTAAAGGGGCTAATAATATTAACCTTAAAATGGTTTTAATAAAATTAAAAATTGCTTTTATTCTAGCCCAAATAAAACAAATAAGACTTTCTCCAGAAGAAAAAATATTATCAGATATACTGTGAAAATTTCCTGAATCTGTTAAACATCATTTAGGAAATATTTTTAAAAAAAATAAAATAAATAAATAAATCAAAGGGGGGGCTAATAATTCTGACTTCAACTGTATGTTGTTCACATTTACACATTGATCAGTCTTGATTATTATACAGAGGTAAAATTGACTAAAACCTTAAATGGCAGCTCCCGCTTGCTCAATATAAAATAGGTTGATTAGTCCCCTTTAAAATAAAAGTAATATCGTTTCTAATTAGAGGTCATAAGCATTAATATAAACACTGTCTACTATTGTTTCTCTATATAAACTCTGGTTTAGTCACGATTCATAGTCTCCCATGTACACTTAATTAGAATGCCAATTACAGTTAATCAACGGGTCAGTCACCCTCTCTGGGACAGTTGTACAACACCTTGTTGTAGCCGAAAAGAATGCTTTTCCATCTAATTACATACAGTTGAAGTCAGAATTATTAGCCACCCTGAATTATTAACCCACCTGTTTATTTTTATCCCCAATTTCTGTTTAACAGAGAGATTTCTTCAACACATTTCTAATCATAATAGTTTTAATAACTCATTTATAATAACTGATTCTTTTTTAATCTTTGCCATGATGACAGTAAATAATATTTTACGAGATCTGATTTAACACACTTCCATACAGCTTAAAGTGACATTTTAAGGCTTTACGAGGTTAATTATGTTAACTAGGCAGGTTAGGGTAATTAGGCAAGTCATTGTATAATGATGGTTTGTTCTATAGACTATCGAAAATATAGCTTAAAGGGGCTAATAATATTGACCTTAAAATGGTTTTAATAAAATTAAAAACTGCTTTTATTCTAGCCGAAATAAAACAAATAAGACTTTCTCCAGAAGAAAAAATATTATCAGACATACTGTAAAAATTTCCTTGCCCTGTTAAACATAATTTGGGAAATATTAAAAGAGAAAAAAAAAATCAAAGGGGGGCGAATAATTGTGACTTCAACTGTATGTTATATGTAACATTTAATTAGATTCTAACAACTTCCTGCGTTTTTGTTTCGTCTACTTCTTCATAGGGGAGACAATGATATAATGTAGGGTGAATATAAGTCAATTAGGATACTTTTCCTTGGTAATCTCAATGGCAAAAGTTGTCCAAATTGACCCTCCGGCAGGTGTATAATAGTGTAATAGCTTAATAAAAACACTGTGGTGCATCAGCGACGCCCATTACTATAGAAACACGACACAACGCAAGTAAACTCTCGCTTCTTTACTAAATACACCACAGATCTTGAAGAAATAGTAAACATACTCACTATTTATTGCATCCCAAATCGATAAAGATGATGTCCGCGGTGTTTGTCCTGATAGTGAAGCTCAGTCTGAGGATGTGGAAACTGTGGAGTGTTTTTCCCTCTCATGCTTGAATAAATGACGATGCTGCGCTCTGCATCTGATTCGCGCATGCGCACTGGTCGAGCAGCGGAGGACGCACGGGAATACTAGGGCACATATTGATTTAGCCTTATTTTTCCAAAACATCAACTGGGACTTGCAGTTACGAGCGTTAAATTAAAATTCCTATTATATGCTATACAAATTACACTATTTTATTTCGTTAAATTCAAGTCAAACAGAAGTTTTTTGTTCTATTTAAATATAACACAAAATGTTAAACACATAAAACTGAAAATGTTTTATATTAATGACACCTTATTTTATATAATTTGTATCTGTATCAAATATTGACAAATTTCTTCTTTTATTTTAATTGTCTACAGTGTGTTTGATCGTTAAACAAATCTAATATATCTTAGTAGCAAAAAGCGACTATTATGCAACAAATCTGAATATTTATATAAACATGCACTCACCGGCCACTTTATTAGGTACACCTTACTAGTACCGGGTTGGACCTCCTTTTGCCTTCAGAACTGCTTTAATCCTTCATGGCATAGACTCAACAAGCTACTGGAAATATTCCTCAGAGATTTTGCTCCATCAGCATCACACAGTTGCTGCAGATTTGTCGGCTGCACATCCATGATGCCAATCTCCTGTTCGCCACATCCCAAAGCTGCTCTATTGGATTGAGCTCTGGTGACTGTGGAGGCCATTTGAATACAGTGAACTCATTGTCATGTTCAAGAAACCAGTCTGAGATAATTGAGCTTTATGACATGGTGTGTTATCCTGCTGGAAGTAGCCATCAGAAGATGGAGACACTGTGCTCATAAAGGGATGGACATGGTCAGCAGCAATACTCAGGTAGGCTGTGGCGTTGACACCATGCTTAATTGGTACTAATGAGCCCAAAGTGTGCCAAGAAAATCTCCCCCACATCATTACACGACCAGCACCAGCCTGAATGGTTGTTACAAGGCAGGATGATCCATGCTTTCATGTTGTTGAGGCCACGGTGTGGTCTTCTGCTGCTGTAGCCCATCCGCCTCAAGGTTGGACGTGTTGTGTGTTCAGAGATGCTCTTCTGCAGAGCTCGGTTGTAACGAGTGCTTATTTGAGTTACTGTTGCCTTTCTATCAGCTGGAACCAGTCTGGCCATTCTCCTCTGACCTCTGGTATCAACAAGACATTTGCGCCCACAGAACTGCCGCTCACTGGATATTTCCTCTGTCGGGCCATTCTCTGTAAACCCTAGAGATGGTTGTGTGTGAAAATCCCAGTAGATCAGCAGTTTCTGAAATACTCAGAGCAGCCAGTCTGGCAGCAACAACCATGCCACGTTCAAAGTCTCTTAAATCCCCTTTCTTCCCCATTCTGATGCTCGCTTTGACCTGCAGCAGATCGTCTTGACCATGTCTACATGTGTTTGTTTTTGTCACAGAAACACCAATTGTCACCAAACCCCAAATATCAATTGACAGATGACATTAACATCATGACATAAACGTTACAAAAAATCAAATTTTGTCATAATAATGTCAATCTTTTTTATTTATTATTATAAATTTGTCTCATCTCATATCTGTTTGTCAATATGAACCAAATTATTTTTCATGCGTGTCTGAAATGAGCTTCCACAGATGTGACTGAAGTTTAACTATTGCTCACATGTTAAATGTCTGACCCCTGCATCTAGAACTGAACAAACAGTGCACAATAAGTCTATAATCGATGTGTGTGTGTGTGCATCTGTCTGTCTGTCTGTGCGTGCAGCTGACAGATTGATCTGTCCAAAGCAGAGCAATACTGGGACGGCGGGTTCAGAAGGATATTAAACCTTTTCATGTCCTGCAATGTCCCCAAATTCCTACAGCTGGCAGGCAACACGCACTGACCAATAGGATCACTCATCTGACTGAAAACACACAGACACCAATCAGATCATCTCCCTAGCGGAGCACGCACGGCCAATCAGATCACTTGTCTGACAGAGAACACACAGACACCAATCAGATCACTTGCCTGACAGAGCATGCACGGCCAATTAGATCACTTGTCTGAAAGAGCACAGACAATCAGATCAATTGCCTTAAAACATGCCGAATCAGATTCAGTCAGACATAGCACACAAAGCCAATCAGATCACATGTCTGACAGAGAACAAATGGCAAATTATATCCCGAGCACACACGGCCAATCAGATTGCTAGCCTGACAGAGCATGCTCAGCCAATCAGATCACTTACCTGACAGAGCATGCTCAGCCAATCAGATCCCTTACCTGACAGAGCATGCTCAGCCAATCAAAACACTTGTCAGAAAGAGTGTGGCCAATTAAATAAATTCTCAAAACACACAGAATCAGATGACGTGTCTGACAAAACACATGGCCAATCAAATCTTGTCTGACAGAGAACACAGCCAATCAGATTACACTTCTGATAGAAAATACATGGCCAAACAAAATCACTCATCTGAAAGAGCACACACGACCAATTAGATTACTCGTCTGACAGCACAAATGGCCAATCAGATCACTCGTCTGACAGAGCACACACGGCCAGTCAGTTCACGCATATAACAGAGCATGCACAGCCAATCAGATCCCTGATCTGAAAGAGCACAAATGGCCAATCAGATCACTCATCTGACAGAGAGCACACAGCCAATCGAATCGCTCGTCTGACAGAACACAAGGTCAATCAAATCACTTCTCTGACGGAGCATACCCGATCAAATAAATAGTCTCAAAATACAGCGAATCAGATCACTCGTCTGACAGAGCATGGACAGCCTATCAGATCCCGCATCTGAAAGAGCACGAATGGCCAATCAGATCACTGATCTGACAGAAAACACAGCCAATTAGATCACATGTCTGAAAGAGCATGGCCAATCAAATCATCGGTCTTAAAAACATGCCAAATCAGATTTAGTCTGACTTAACACATCCAGCCAGAGAACAAACAGCCAATCAGAAAGCTTATCTGACAACAATGAATGGCCAATAAAATGACTTGTCTGACTGAGCACACTCGGCCAATCAGATCACTTGTCTGAAAGTGCAAGGTATATCAAATAAATTGTCTCTAAATCCACTGAATCAGATGCAGAGTTTAACAGCAAGATGGGCCAATCAGATCACTTGTCTGAATAAATTCGGCCAATCAAATCACTAGTCTGACAGAACATGGCCAATCAATGGTCTCAAAAACAAGCAGAATCGGATTCAGTATGACAGAGGACGCACAGCCAATCAGATCACACATCTGAGAAAGAACACACAGCCAATCAGATCACACATCTGAGAGAGAACACACAGCCAATCAGATCACACATCTGAGAGAGAACGCACAGCCAATCAGATCACACATCTGACAGAGAACACACAGCCAATCAGATCACACATCTGACAGAGAACGCACAGCCAATCAGATCACACATCTGACAGAGAACGCACAGCCAATCAGATCACACATCTGACAGAGAACACACAGCCAATCAGATCACACATCTGAGAGAGAACGCACAGCCAATCAGATCACACATCTGACAGAGAACACACAGCCAATCAGATCACACATCTGACAGAGAACGCACAGCCAATCAGATCACACATCTGACAGAGAACACACAGCCAATCAGATCACACATCTGAGAGAGAACACACAGCCAATCAGATCACACATCTGACAGAGGACGCACAGCCAATCAGATCACACATCTGACAGAGAACACACAGCCAATCAGATCACACATCTGACAGAGAACACACAGCCAATCAGATCACACATCTGACAGAGAACACACAGCCAATCAGATCACACATCTGACAGAGAACACACAGCCAATTAGATCACACATCTGACAGAGAACACACAGCCAATCAGATCACACATCTGAGAGAGAACGCACAGCCAATCAGATCACACATCTGAGAGAGAACGCACAGCCAATCAGATCACACATCTGACAGAGAACACACAGCCAATCAGATCACACATCTGAGAGAGAACACACAGCCAATCAGATCACACATCTGACAGAGAACACACAGCCAATCAGATCACACATCTGACAGAGAACACACAGCCAATCAGATCACACATCTGACAGAGAACACACAGCCAATCAGATCACACATCTGACAGAGAACACACAGCCAATCAGATCACACATCTGACAGAGAACACACAGCCAATCAGATCACACATCTGACAGAGAACACACAGCCAATCAGATCACACATCTGACAGAGAACACACAGCCAATCAGATCACACATCTGACAGAGAACACACAGCCAATCAGATCACACATCTGACAGAGAACACACAGCCAATCAGATCACACATCTGACAGAGAACACACAGCCAATCAGATCACACATCTGACAGAGAACACACAGCCAATCAGATCACACATCTGAGAGAGAACACACAGCCAATCAGATCACACATCTGACAGAGAACACACAGCCAATCAGATCACACATCTGACAGAGAACACACAGCCAATCAGATCACACATCTGACAGAGAACACACAGCCAATCAGATCACACATCTGACAGAGAACACACAGCCAATCAGATCACACATCTGACAGAGAACACACAGCCAATCAGATCACACATCTGACAGAGAACACACAGCCAATCAGATCACACATCTGACAGAGAACACACAGCCAATCAGATCACACATCTGACAGAGAACACACAGCCAATCAGATCACACATCTGACAGAGAACGCACAGCCAATCAGATCACACATCTGAGAGAGAACGCACAGCCAATCAGATCACACATCTGAGAGAGAACGCACAGCCAATCAGATCACACATCTGACAGAGAACACACAGCCAATCAGATCACACATCTGACAGAGAACACACAGCCAATCAGATCACACATCTGACAGAGAACACACAGCCAATCAGATCACACATCTGACAGAGAACACACAGCCAATCAGATCACACATCTGACAGAGAACACACAGCCAATCAGATCACACATCTGACAGAGAACACACAGCCAATCAGATCACACATCTGACAGAGAACACACAGCCAATCAGATCACACATCTGACAGAGAACACACAGCCAATCAGATCACACATCTGACAGAGAACACACAGCCAATCAGATCACACATCTGACAGAGAAGACACAGCCAATTAGATCACTTGTCAGAAAACAAATAATCCACCATATCACTGATGTGAATGGCTGGAGGGAGTCATTTACAGACAGTCATGTGTTTAAAGTGACCCGTGTGTTGTGTTCAGGTATTGATCGACTGGAAAGAACTCCTGACCATAGGACAGATGCAGGGTGAGTGTCTGACTGACCAATAACTGCATCACATCTGACCAATCCTGCACAAATCAGACACAAACACTACAATTCCCACTGCACATATTTGTAAATGTATGATATCATATCTATTCATAATCCCTGTTTATAGCGCACAACAGCCTGTATATTAAGTTCCTTTCTATAATAGCAACCTGTACAGTACATGCTCATCTATTTGTAAATATCTGATTCTAGTTAACAGACTTGTATTTTAAGTTCATAGTACAACCATCTGTAAATATTACTCATAGTTTTCTATATTTGCCCCTTATATCTTACACCTACATCCTGCACATGCTGCTATTGCACTCCTGGTTAGACCTGAACTACATTTTGCTGCCTTGTACATGTGTCATGACAATAAAGTGGAATCTAATCTAATCAATCTGCCCAAGAAAACTATTTAAGTTATTTAAAAATGCCTCAAGAATGAATGCGATTGGTCAACCTTGCAAGTAAAAAAAAACAGCAGTATACTAAACCTTTATGCAGCATGCTCATATAAATTCAATGCATTTCAGTCCTGTGTTTCTGTAGGTGAATTAATGATGCAGGTGCTGCCCCCTTGTGGACACTCAGAAGAAAGCAAGTCTATTATTCCTTTAGTTAATACGCTGGAACTTTGTTCTGTTGTAAATAATTAAATATGCATTAAATTGATCAGAAGTGACATTTAAGGCATTGGTGATGTTACAGAAGCACTCTACACTAATTATGCAGACTTTACACAACCTAATATGAAGAAAACGGATGAGTTATACCCCTCACAGTTGTCATGAATGGTCATTTAAGCTATATACACCAAAATTGTTCTTTACCAGGCTGTAAACACCTTTTTTTTCTGCTGTAAATTCGGCCATTTTAACAGTGGGCTCAATGGGGTATATGCCGAAGCATGCTAATAGGACTTTTAATTTGCCAGTAACCTGCGTTAATCGCTTCCGGTGAAATGAATGCCAATGCAAAATCGGCGCGTTTAAGGTCTGTTTTCTTTAAAATCAGCTGTCTCCAAGGGCGGAGTGCTATCTGATATAAAGTGGGGCTCAGATTGTACAAAAAGCACTGCATTAAATTACATTTTCCCCACCATGGCTTTATAATATGAGCAATTATTTTACCCCATTATATTCAATGGAGCTTCTGCGCTAGCCTGTCGATTCTGATGGGCGCATGAGAGTAAACGGCTTTGTGTCTCGTTTTACGCTTGAGCAACTAAATTAATGCCAAAGTCTGTTTAACTGAATGTATTTTAATGACATTACAACATCGATGCTGTAAAAGGAACCAAATAATATGGAAAAAACACATAATAACAGGTAACCGGAAGTTTATCGGTATGAGAAACCTGTGGGAAACACACTAGCTCGGCATATAGCTACCCTATTGAAATTTGCTTTGTTATTGATCCAGGACTAGCAGAATTTTAATGAATTGCAGTTTCAGTTACTTCCGTATTTGCTTCATGAGGGAGAGCGGGAGGTTGCAGCTTGGTCAAAACTAACCAAACTGACTTTAAAAACTAAATACTGAACTGTGAATTTCATCTATAGTTCCACACCTAATCCTGAATGTGTTCAAGACAATTTAGAGTTTAAGCTTCCCCCCATTTCCAGCCTGATCTCACGAGAAAACGTAAGTATTTTACGTTTTGGCAGTTTAGTGGCTAATTCGTACGAATTCGTACGAGTTCAGTCGTGAGAAAATGTACGATTTTAAAAAGGAGGCGTGGCACCTAACCCCACCCCTAAACCCAACCGTCATTGGGGGATACGCAAATCGTACTAAAATGTATGAATTAGATCGTACGAATTTGTACGAATTAGCCACTAAATGAAAAAGTTACGAATTGCCGTGAGATTGTGTTGCCATTTCTGCCCGTATCTTTAATTTGCATTATGTGAATCAGCAAGAACTGCAGATTCGGCTGAAAATATTTAATGTTCTACTGGAGGAAAACATGTTGGCTGGCCTGAGGGTGGGTAACCAAACATTGTTTTAATCATTTTTGGATGAATAATCTCTTTAATCACTACTCCAGAAACTGTGCGTCACTCTCTCTCACGTCTGTTCTGCAGTTCCTCGCATCTGTTCAAGCGTTGAGGAGCGACATTTGTTTAGCTCGACTGTAAATGATTCTTTCTGACATCTTTCTGCTCAGCTTATGTTCATACACGCACACTGAACTAAACGAGTCATGTCTTTGCTAATAAATAAAGAGAAACAACCCTCCTCAAAACCAAAATCATCATTTAAAGGTGCTGTATTTAGGTTTTTGACCCGTCTAAAGCAAAAAAACACTGTCATATGTGTGCAGATATTTCAGAAACATGCTCAGTGAACATTCTTGTTTATCTGAAAAACAATGCTGGAGTCAGATATTCTGCTTTGAGCATGTGCATTATGTGCCAGAACATCTGCCTTTGTTTTGGTCATTTAACCCGTCCACTGCCAGTTTAGCCAATTATATTTTAGCACTTCAGGTTGCCTTGGTGGAAAACAGCTTATTTGATTCATTCAGTCAGGAAGGCTCTTAAAGTGTGCATCCGTGACCGAAAAGCAACCTCTGGTGGACAGTAGCACACTCTGAAATGAGCCGCAGATTCAGAGTTCCACATGAGGTTATTAATTAGCAATTAATTTAAATATCATGAGTGTAAACATTAGGTGAGCAGGTTACATTGTAACCCTAACAACACACTACACGGCAAGATTTGCAGTGATAAGAAATTTGGCTGTTTGCATAAGACGAAACATGTCAGAAATGTAAATACAGCCATTCAGAAGCACAGAATAGTGCACTCACTGCACTCCAGCCAAATGGAAAGCTTTATAATCTAATGAATACATATTAAACCTCTTTAACATGATTAAATGTAGATGCTGAATCACTGATATGTGTTGGTTTGCACTGAGTCTCAGTTCTGAAGTTCAGTTTCAGACGGTTTATTGTCTTTTCCAGATCTGAGCTGGTCTATCTGCTGCTGCTTTCAGTAGTGCGGCAATAAATGTAATGTAAAATGGCATTGAGACTCACATTATTAGCATTTAACACTGAATAAAGCACATGAGCTGTACCTGAGATGATCATGTCATCAATTTTCTTTTGTTCAGCGGCAAGAAATAGAAGGCGTTTCTAAAACATAAATTTCAGGTATTGGTCAGGACAAAAACATATTGAAAGATATTCTTTCCATTACATGAACATGTTGTTATTTAAAAGATTATTTAAATGAGCTTTTAGGCTCTATAGTCAGGCACACTCCTATTACTCCTCAACCTGCGCTTGCGTTTGTTTTGATGCAGGAATGTAATACCTAGTTTAACCACTGGGTGTTAAACTTACATACTGCACCTTTAATACAGCAAAAAAAAAAAACATGTTCCTGTCATCATAAACACTGGAGTCAAAATTCAAATGTCAGCAGAATAAAGAATAGAATGTTCACTAATTGTTTTCGGAATTCCCATTCTAACTGGAAAAGAAACAATGTAACTTTTTGGAATCATGTGATGGAATCCTGTGACATCAAAGACAACTGTGTAAATGAAAACAAGCAAGGTTAGCCCAACAAAAATTAACATTAAAATTTATTAATATTCAAAGCACAGTCTGACTGAAACACGTGCAAAATACTGAGCATGAAAGGGAACAAATCTCTACTGAGAGAGAGTGTGTGTGTGTGTGTTTAGGGTGAATTAAGCTGAACTGCACGTGTGTGTTTGTTTGTTTGTTTGTTTGTTTGTTTGTGTGTGTGTTTGTGTGTGTGTGTGTGTGTGTGTGTGTGTGTGTGTGTGTGTGTGTGTGTGTGTGTGTGTGTGTGTGTGTGTCTGTGTGTGTGAATATACAAACCTGTGGGCGAAATCTGAATCTCAAAATGAAATCCAATCTCTAAATACATAAAGTGCATGACGGAATAAACTTGGCAAATTCAGGAGAAAATTAACGGACAAAATATTCTCCTATTTACAATATACAGTCAAACCAAATCAGGAAGAACGTTTACAGATTTAAAGGAACAGTGCACCTGAAAAATGATCAATGACTCACTTGTGTCTTTCACTGACTCTTTCTCTGTTTATCTGAATGTAACATGTGTCATTTACATTTACACTGTAAAAAGCCATTAGTTGACTTTAAGCAACATGTTTACTCACTTTATTAAAGTAAAGTCAACTAATCGCTTTAAAAGCAACAGGTTTACTCACTTTATTAAAGTCAACTAATCGCTTTAAAAGCAACAGGTTTACTCACTTTATTAAAGTAAAGTAAACTAATCGCTTTTAAAGCAACAGGTTTACTCACTTTAAGTCAACTAATCGCTTTAAAAGCAACAGGTTTACTCACTTTATTAAAGTAAAGTAAACTAATCGCTTTTAAAGCAACAGGTTTACTCACTTTAAGTCGACTAATCGCTTTAAAAGCAACAGGTTTACTCACTTTATTAAAGTAAAGTCAACTAATCGCTTTTAAAGCAACAGGTTTACTCACTTTATTAAAGTAAAGTCAACTAATCGCTTTTAAAGCAACAGGTTTACTCACTTTATTAAAGTAAAGTCAACTAATCGCTTTAAAAGCAACAGGTTTACTTACTTTATTAAAGTAAAGTCAACTAATCGCTTTTAAAGCAACAGGTTTACTCACTTTATTAAAGTAAAGTCAACTAATCGCTTTTAAAGCAACAGGTTTACTCACTTTATTAAAGTAAAGTCAACTAATCGCTTTTAAAGCAACAGGTTTACTCACTTTATTGAAGTAAAGTCAACTAATCGCTTTTAAAGCAACAGATTTACTCACTTTATTAAAGTAAAGTCAACTAATCGCTTTTAAAGCAACAGGTTTACTCACTTTATTAAAGTAAAGTCAACTAATCGCTTTTAAAGCAACAGATTTACTCACTTTATTAAAGCAAAGGCAACTAATCGCTTTAAAAGCAACATGTTTACTCACTTTATTAAAGCAAAGGCAACTAATCGCTTTAAAAGCAACAGGTTTACTCACTTTATTAAAGCAAAGGCAACTAATCGCTTTAAAAGCAACAGATTTACTCACTTTATTAAAGTAAAGTCAACTAATCGCTTTTAAAGCAACAGGTTTACTCACTTTATTAAAGTAAAGTCAACTATTCGCTTTAAATGCAACAGGTTTACTCACTTTATTAAAGTAAACTCAACTAATCGCTTTAAAAGCAACAGATTTACTCACTTTAATAAAGTAAGTAAAATACCTAATCACTTTTTACAGTGTGTTGACCTTTTTTTGTTTTAAATAAAGGGATCTGAATGACACAAGGCTGAGTAAATAATGTTGTTTTGAGAGTAAACTATCCCTTTGAAGGAACTCCACTGAAAGCACAGGTGGATCGGGCATGTGGCATGCACAGCAAACATCACATGACCTGCTCCACACAATCCAAAGAGCACTTCCTAGAAAGTCCCACAGTTTTGTCCCGCACAACGTCCGTCCAGGCGTCTTTGGTGAGGGCCAAATCCCACAAAAAAAAAAAAAAAAAGAAACATCTCCAAAAGGAAGGCGTCTAAATACTGACACAGTCTCTCTCTCTCTTTTTGTTTGTATTTAATACTGCAGAACTCAAGCACATCAAAACGCTCCTCTATAAAAAAATAAACCACATCTTTTGGGATTCAAAATAGTCTTTAACACCTTGTTTTTTGTTTTGCGCGGCGCCGGGATCACAGACAGTGGTAAAACAGGCAGCGAACAACACTGCGACGGTAGGAAAGAGATAGAGATATGATCTGATTGTCGAACGTCCGCCAAGTGCTTTAGCTCAAGTATGTAACTGTAGTGTGTACTGTAGTGTGCACACTTAAGGGGAGAAAGAAGAGAGTTCACCCTGCTTTTCAGAGAAAGAGAGAGAGAGAGAGAGGAACGAAAGTAACAGGCAGTTCGTTTGTTAAACCGCGAGACATCGGCCAGACTTCCACTGAGGTTAAAGCTCTTTCCAGCCCGTCGCTGCGCTCAGACAAACTATTGATCTATGGGCGTGGCCAGATCAGCACTTTGGGTCATCAGTGGGCGTGTCAATATCTGAATGCCCTGCCCCTGTCGTCAGGGAGACATCTGAACTCCCGCTGGCTATTGGCTGTAACTCACCTGTGGAGGAAGGAGAAGAAGATCAAATTAGTCCTGGTTATGCAAATATTTCCAATTTATTTTTTCCATAAGAATTTGAAACGGACCCCTTTTAGGTTTTGATCCTAATTGTGGTGTTTTGGTCGCTTTAAATTCAAATGAGATCTTCCTCTTTTTAAAACAGGGCGGAGCTACAAATGCCTATGTGTCAATTAGGGATGCAACAGTTCTCGGTAAACAAATGCATCGTCCCGTTGTTCTACCACGGTTCGTGCGCCCTGGGATACGCAGTTTAGAATATGAATTATTGATATTGGTTTGTAATAAAAACAACTGCAAATCAAATCAAAGCAGGCCTTTATTTGTCGCATACACTTTCATATAGTGAAATTGACTACAGCTTTTGTTTGATACAAGATTATTTAACTTACGCCATCGGTGGATTATTCTGCTTGTTACAAGGAGAAACTCACCTGATTTTGGCGCATTTCTTAAAATAAAACAAATTTTTTTGATTTGAAAAAAAATTTTGATACTTGAACTAGAAAAAAGACAATACCTCTCAGCATTTTATCCAGTGTTTTGACACTTTTCTACTATTGTTTTCTCATCTGTGATGTGAGTGCCTTGCTCGCTTTAGAAACTCAATTTATTTATAAAGCACTTTCAATACCAAATGTGGAACCAAAGTGCAAAAAAAAAAACAACAATGAAAAAACATAAACAAAACCCAAAAGAGGCTGAGCATTAAAGGGTCACGAAACACCAGGGGGGTATTCCAGAAAGCTGGGTTAACTTACCATCTGCTAAAACCTAAACTCTCGGTTGATTTACCCAAAACCTGCTTACCGCGAGTATGTTGGTTCCAAAACAGGTGACAAGAGTTAGTTAAATCAACCTCCTGAAGATAACCGCGGGTTAATGCGCGTGCACGGCACACACCTGAAGGCATTTTCAATAGATCGCCGAATTCACGAGTCACCATAGAAAGTCACGGTGAGAAAAAAAAGGGCAACGCACTTTACAGAGGCGAAGCTGGAGGTTTTAAACACAGAGATTACACATCTGCTTCAACGAAGGAAAGAAATATAGAATAAGAAATAGATAAGAAAAGAAAAAATAAATAATAAGAAAGTTTGTTAGTTCATTAAATTACACATGCCACCCTCCATTTTATTGTAATGATAAATTAAAATACTCTTTAACATCCTTTTTGAGTATGTTGTGTAACCATTCATGCATTTATTTTTCTTGCCATTAATTTCTTAAGGCCACAATATGTGTATTGACTAATAAGGCTTATAGAAATTGTAATCTTTCTGGAGCTAGAACTCTGTCCAAAGTCATTAAACACAGAAACATTATCATAAAAGGTAATATTTAATTACTGGAGCTCTTTATTTAACACTCTAGAATATTCTTTCTGACATGCAGCTAATAGAAAGAGGCCTGTCTAACTGCTGTGTCCTATAATAAAGGCTCATCAGTGGTTGAGTTTTTGACTTAAACCACACACTCTGTCACTGTTGTAAGTGATTGTTGTCAGATAGCTTTAGGTTCTTTTTATTTTGCATGCAAACGAAGTTCCTTCTGCCTCAACTAACAAGCAGTGTAAGAATTTTCTGCACTTTTCCATATTTGAATATTACTCTTGGATCACAAAATCTTTTATCTACATATTAAAATTCTAAAGTAGCTGTATAAGGTCCATCTTCAAAGATAGTCACATGAGCATCAACTTAAGGTGAGAAATGTATATGAAAAATATGTTACACGTTGAAAGGTGTGTGTATAAAGCAGTGTACAAAATCATTCATTTTATTTCAGGAAATGAAGAAATGAACAGACCAAAATATTTGATTAAACATGTTTTTTTGACTAATTATATATTTTTAGCACTCTTCCATCTGTTTTGTCTGCTTGGGTCACTGAGATTTCCTCTGGGTCAGGCTGCAGGTACGTGTCATCGTATAAGGCAGAAAAGGGTATCTTTTGTCCTCCAGCAAGTAACAATGTAGTGCCCAGTAATGATTCTATTTTATAATACAAATATAATAAAAATAAACATTGTGTAAAGCAACATTTGCTTTATAGTTTTTTTTTTACTATATTTGTGTTATACACTTGAATCATTACTTCCTGAAAATCAGCCATTTAGCCTCAACATAGTGATGAGGTGGGGTCATCACATATGAGCTGGTAGGTGGAAGCAGCAATAAGTTCACACCAAGATTAAGGATAGAAAATTAAGTTGTACCTGCACACTTATACTTTGGACAAATTTTATATTATCAGTGTCCTTTAGTGACTGATGGAGCTTTAAAATCGGCTGCAATTAATGCACACAATAGCATTTAGAAACCCTGAAAAAAATATTATATTAAAAAATGTAGGTGTGTGTGCGTGAATGTATATATAAGAACGACGTCCTACATCTTAAATTAAAGATATATTTCCTACAAAAGACAAAGCTGCCACTTATAATATTATACAGAAAAATGTGAGGGTGCAGAAGGAGAGAAAAAACACAAGATCTATAAGTGAGATTCGAACTCGCTCCGCTGTGCGCTCCGTTGTTCTTTATAGACGCACTATCCACTACGCTATTCCCGTGCTCTAAATTATCTGTGTAATGATACACAGTAATGTATGACCAAGGAACTGTACAAAAGTGTAAAAAAACAGTTCAGTGCCAGGCATACTGTACAGGTGGTCATGCTGCCACATTGTACAGTTGCCTAAAATGCCCTGACGCAAATACAAAGAGCTGCACTGAATGTTTTTTATGGTAAGCGCAGACCCGCGGTTTGTCACATTTGATTTCAAAAAGGTTTGTTAAATACATTAACATTATAAATTTGGTTATGAAAAAAACTATGCACTTATAACCCTCTCACAATGAAAAAACTTGTATCTGTGTGTCCACATCCATAAATATTCTCATCAAAAGAGCACGCAATGCTCAGTAAACTCTCTGAAACAGACAAACTCTGGAACATACTCTCTGAACATAACCTGCTCCGGAGCAGGTTATCTTCACAGAGTAAGTTGCTATGGCTACTTAACATACCCAGAAGTTACCTCCGATTTTGGAACCAAAGTTGAGGTTATCCACCTACTTACTCTCAAACTTACCCGTGTATGTCACATAACCTGCTTTCTGGAATAGCCCCCAGAACACATGTTTTGAGCTGTTGACAGTGATATATGTGTCCCACACTGCTAAAAACACTATTAGGACACCTATATTTCACTAAAAAGTGTAAATTGGTTGTTTTTGCGTTATTTCAAGCAAATTCGTTCTTCCGGTTTGAAACAAATTTTTGAAGCTGCGTCACGGTCATGACATAATAGCGTGTATTCCAGCGTGCAGACTGGACGTCTGAGCCAGAGTGTGTCTTATTACGTCTTACAGTGTGATGCATTAATGCATGAGTAAAGCTTGGTTCAAACCAATCAGCACGCTCTATTGTGCAACTTCATTAATATTCATTACTGTCACAGTGTTTAGACGACAGAGACGCCACGTTGTGTTGGCAAAACAAGCGTGAAGTGTTGCTTTTATAGTTTGCTGCAGTGAAGTTTTGTTTTCATTTTCTCTCTGTGAGAGCTCAGCTGGAGTCACGTGTGGATTAACAGTGTACGCGACGCTCCACAACAATAACTTACGTGTCTAAGGAGGAACATTGTTTACCTGAGAGCTGTTCTCATCTGCAAACGCTGAGATCCGGATTCGCTTGTAGTCTCCTCTTAATAAAGACGCGGCTCTAGTTGCTGGTGATTGTCCTGTCTCTACAGATTTGGTAAGTGAGCGACAAGCAGAGAAAGCCCTATCGCCTTTACGTTTTAGGCGAGAAAGTAGAACAAGAAGGAGCCACTGATCATTTTAGCCAGGAGTTCTACTGGGAATCCAATGACTAAGCTTGTTAGTAGTATACTCTGGGACTAGGCCATGAAAACCTTCCAAACCTTATAATAAACTCTGCATTATATGGGTAGCCAGTACAGTTTGATTAGCACTGGAGGAATATGCTCCGTCTTCTTAATACCTGAAAAAGACTGTTCACTCATTCACTCACTCTGTTCAGTTGGCATCGTGTCCTGCGACAGAGGCTCTGAGTCGAGGAGGACCTGAGGGAGACCCCCCATCCTGACCCCGGGATCACGGGCACCGCTCACATCCCCTGCCATGACATCATCACTCATCACCATTGCATTGAGAGCCACGCCCCCAACGGCCAGCTCATAGTCCAAGGGGAGCTCGTTCAGACACTCGGCACTCGACTGCAGAAACACAACACAATCAGCTGATGATCATTTAATAAGACTACACAACCAGCTGATGATCATTTAATAAGACTACACAATCAGCTGATGATCATTTAATAAAACTACACAAAACAAACACAATCAGCTGATGATCATTTAAAACAACACAAAACAAACACAATCAGCTGATGATCATTTAATAAAACTACACAAAACAAACACAATCAGCTGATGATCATTCAATAAGACTACACAATCAGCTGATGATCATTCAATAAGACTACACAATCAGCTGATGATCATTTAATACAACTACACAATCAGTTGATGATTATTTAATAAAACTAAAACTCAGTCAGCTGATGCATTTTCAATCAAACTATACAAACACAACAAACAAACAGCTGATGGTTATTCAATAAAACACAACAAACAAAACAACCAACTGATTAACATTTAATAAAAACAAACAAACAAATCAAAACAAACAAACACAATCAGCTTGTTCATTCAAACAAACAAACAAACAAAACAAACAAACACAATCAGCTGATGGTTATTCAATAAAACACAACAAACAAAACATTCAACTGATTAACATTTAATAAAAACAAACAAACAACAAAACAAACAAACACAATCAGCTTGTTCATTCAAACAAACAAACAAACAAACAAAACAGACAAACACAATCAGCTGATGGTTATTCAATAAAACACAACAAACAAAACATTCAACTGATTAACATTTAATAAAAACAAACAAACAACAAAACAAACACAATCAGCTTGTTCATTCAAACAAACAAACAAAACAGACAAACACAATCAGCTGATGGTTATTCAATAAAACACAACAAACAAAACAACCAACTGATTAACATTTAATAAAAACAAACAAACAAATCAAAACAAACAAACACAATCAGCTTGTTCATTCAAACAAACAAACAAACAAAACAAACAAACACAATCAGCTGATGGTTATTCAATAAAACACAACAAACAAAACATTCAACTGATTAACATTTAATAAAAACAAACAAACAACAAAACAAACAAACACAATCAGCTTGTTCATTAAAACAAACAAACAAACAAACACAATCAGCTTGTTCATTTAAACAAACAAACAAACAAACACAATCAGCTGATGCTCATTAAAAGCACTACAAAACAAACACAATCAGCTGATGTTAATTCCATAAAACACTACAAAACAAACACAATCAGCTGATGCACATTCAAAACAATAAAACAAAACACAAACCACAGAACCACACTATTCTAATTAACACTAACCCAAAATATATATAATAATAAATAAAAGTATTATAGTTAAACAAAAGATTGCAATAATTTTTATTCTCATTTTTAAAAATGTATTTAAATTAAAATATAATTTGAAAATATAAAAATCATAGTAACAAAATATTTAAAATACAATAACATCTCAATGTAATTCAAGGTATTAAAATAGCGGAAACGTTTAATTTAAAATCAATAGAAGTATTTTTTAAATAAAAATGACAAAAGCATAATTATTAAATGTTAATTGCAACATAAAAATACAATCTTTAAAATAAAACATGAACAAATTTAAATATTTTATTTCAGCTTGATGTATTTTTTAATTATTTATTAACAATACTGTGAACATTGTATAATTGAAAAAATACATAGTTAAACAAATTACATAATATTGTTTTACAATATAAAATGGACTTTTGAAAACAGAACAAAAAATATTTCAGCTAATTATGTTTTTTTCTTTGTTTATTTTATATTTGGTTTGACACAAATGTACTAATATTGTATGAAGTAAGGTAAATAAAAAAAAAAAACACGCAGGCACAAAAAAAAAAGCAAAACACTGACCGTGAGGCCGAGGGCTTTGAGGATGTTCATTTTACACATGGGACACGTCCGGTGGTCCACCAGCCATGGGTCCACACAGCATTTATGAAACAGATGCCTGACACAAACACAAATCCATTATGATCAACATAAAATAACAAAACAAAACATAATAAATCATAACAACAAAACACTCTAATGTATTACTATCGTATTACAGACCTTGTTTGAATTTTAAATTGCATTTATCTAGAAAACAGTCAAATTAACTAGATAATATATCTATTTTTTCATTGTAAGCATTAGTTTGCTTAAAGAGCAGTCAGGTGTGTGTTTGTGTGTGTGTGTATTTACCTGCAGGGCAAAATTCGGACAACATCATTAGGTTTGTAGCCCTCGATACAAACAGCACAGTTATCAAAGTCACTCTCCGTTTCCTGAAAGAGAAACACACACACACACACACACACACACACACACACACACACACACACACACACACACACACACACACACACACACACACACACACACAGACACACACACAGAAACAACAAACACACATAGACACACACAAGGGCACACATAGACACACATAGACACACACAAACAGAGAGACACACAAATAAATATGCATACACAGGCACAAACCCAGGCATTCAACAGACAGACAGACAGACAGACAGACAGACACACACACACACACACACGCACACGCACACGCACACGCACACGCACACGCACACGCACACACACACACACACACACACACACACACACACACACACACACACACACACACACACATACACACACACATATATATACACACACACATATATACACACACACACACACATAAATAAATAAATGTATAAATAAATAAGAGAATATCTGGATGTCTATAAGCTAGTAAACACCAAAACAGTGACACAATCCACATTTAGAAGATAAAAACCTGATATAAACATCTAAAGACTAAGAAAGACTTTTAAAGAGATGTAATTTTATTGCTATTTCAGCTTCTTTGGCTACGTCATGGCAAAAAAAACAGATCAAGTTTACCACATTTTATAAATACCACTTTTCTATAATTATAAAAAATATTCTAACAATTAAAAGTCATTGACAGCAATAAACAATATACAAGGTAAAATGCATAAATAATTATAAGACTAGTAAAGACTTGTTAAATCTAATCTGTCTTATAGATTTATCAACCAGCAAAACACAATCAAAACAGCAACCCTTCAGCACCATCAGCTCACTCACTCATCTAGAGGCCTGTCACAATAATCAATATATAGACTTATTGCACAACACATGGACATGAGCTCAATCGTTTATATATATCACCTATTGGATGTGTCAGTATGGTTAAAACACTGTAATATTTACTATAAAGGACTATAGTATATTCTCATGTGGGTGTCTGACAGCTGAAAATAGATCTGGTAGCAGATATCACAGCCTCTGTTACTCTTTATCTTGCACTTTACTGTTAACATTTATAATTATTTATTTAGGATATGTGTTTACTCATTCTGACTCCAGTGCCTGATTATTAAACTGTTCAAATGACTATAATTAAATTAAACAATAAAATATGATGTGTTCTTTGGAAGAGTGAGCTTATCATGATGATATTATATTATCATTATATAATGAGTGACATGAAATGGTCTTAAAATGACAATAATATTGATTATTGCAATAATATTTCCAACAGAAAACAGATATCATGACAGGTCTACTCTTTAACATACTGCTTCAAGTGGACTATATTTGTAGACTAATGTATAGTGGATAAGGGTATAGGGAGTGATTTGGGATTCAGCATTATTGTGTATTGTCGTCTGCTCACCTGGTCTCCTTTCCTGATGGTGCGCACTTGTAATTGGCTGATGGCCTTTTTGGCAGCGTCTCCAAGCCTCCTCTGACCAATGAGAGAAGAGAACAGTGTTAATAAAGCTCTGCTGGGATAATGACAGACTGAGAGCTGTAATGAAGGGTTCTGCTGGCACTTCTGTAATGAAAGACACTCTTCATGGCCTATAATCATGTCTGAGTGTCTCGGTTAAACACATACAAACACGCAAAAGGAATGTGGACTGATTTTATAAGCACCAGGAAAAGCCTGTCTAAAGCTGGCAGGTGTCTGTAGCTCCTCTCATGCTCCGCCTCTTTGCCCTTATTTGGTATCCCATGGTCAGAGCTATGAGATGTGAACAAAATGGCAACGGTTGGCCATGCCTACTTCTAGCTTCATCTGCACTCTTAAGTAACCTATTGGTGACTTCACGGATACTACGTCCATATCTTTTACAGTCTATGGGCAAGGTGCACAAATAAAGCCCCGACCCCTACTTAACATTCCTTTTCAGTTGGAAATGCAGCATCACACTGGCATAAAAGCCTGGAGCAACTTCAGTTTAGGCAGATTGTTTGCATACCTGGTTGCGATCTCTGGCGTTGGCGTATCTGAACCTCTGGATGTAGTAGAAGACGAGCCAGGCCAGCGAGATGATCATGAGGATGATGAAGGAGATGGAGACAAACACCACCGATGTGCGGCTGACGTACTTCTGCAGGTTTCGTGTGCCGATGGTGATGTGCATGTGGACCGTGATGTTCCTCTCCATCAGCAGCACCAGCTCTCGGCCCTTGGGCTCCGGGATCATGATGGCCACCACGTCACTGATGCCTGAAACACACGCAAACATAATAAACATTCATTCATTCATTCTCCTTCGGCTCAGTCCGTTATTTGTCATGGGTCACCACAGTGGAATGAACCGCCAACTATTCCAGCATATTTTTTACATAGCGGATGCCCAGTTGCAACCCAGTACTGGGAAACACCCATACATACTTGCATTCACACACTAAGGCCATTGTGTTTACCACATTCACTTATAACGCATGTCTTTGGACTGTGGTGGAAACCAGAGCACACAGTAAATATCAAGAAGACAGGCGACAAATCTAACTAAAACACAGCTATTTCTTAAGATGGTGTTATTAAACATTAAAAGGTTATTAATTAAATTAAAAGGTTCTATTAAAAGGTTTAAAACACTTTTGAAGATATAAAATACAACATTTTTATTTAGCATTTTAAATTATTATTTATTTATGTTTTAATTACATATCAGCAGCACTGGCTATATTCATGACAAAATCTACACTAAAATATACAATATATAACATGCAAACATATCGGTACTTAATAAATATTCTTTGTACAAAAAAAATACAAATAACAACATAACTGAAAAGAGCCATATACAATTTTTTTGAATGATAATAAATATACTAAAATTCCTCCATAAGACACCTTTTATTTTTGATTTAATAAAATTCAAAATACAAAAAAAATTGCTTGCAATTTAAACAACTACATTTAAAATACAAAAATGCTATTTAACATTTATAATTATAATTTCATGAAATATTAAAATGCTGCTTTAATTTTAAAATGATTATATTGAAAATATAAAAATGTTGTTTTACTTAATATGGTACTTTTAGAATTATTCAAAATACTAAAATGAATTTTTCGAAATACTATCATTCAAAATCCTTTTATTTATTAAAATACGTTATTTATTAATTATAATAATAAATACTTTTATTTAATAATTATTCACAAAAGTTTTAGAATTATTCGAAAAAATAAAATGTTGTTTTGTATTTTAAGTAATCACATTTAAAATACATTGTTTTTTATTTCACATTTTTAAATATTACATAAGATACTCAAATTTTACTGTGCTTTTAAAATAATTATACTGCAATTATTAGAATGTTGCTTTACTTTCAAAAATTTTACATTTAATATACTGAAATGTTACCTTACTTTTAGAATTATAAATTTAATATACTAAATAGAATACTAAATTACTTCAATACTATTCCGGTTTTTGTTAAAATGATTCTGAAATAATTTTGTTATTTAATTTGCTCAGTTTTGCTCTTTTTTTAATTCAAGATTATAACATTAAAGCCATGCTTGTTACTTATAAAAAAGTTAATTTTTTAAATTAGGATTAAAGTAACACTAAAATAATGTACATTAATAATAAAAAGGGGAAAAAATTATGCACATTAAAAAATTATAAAACTGACAAAAACAAAAATAAAAAAAACAAAAACTATAAAATTATAATAGTAAAATAGTAAAATAAACAAGACAATAATAATATGATATAACTTTTTAAAAAGAGTAACGAAAACTACAATAGTTACTCTGTGAAACTGAAATAACTCTATTTAAAAGATCATTCATTTTAACATTTTTTTATTACAAATGTAGTCACTTATTTCCAGGTAGTGGGTATCGTTTCAACTTTTCAACTCCAGTAAGTTGCATAGCTTAATTAAAAAAAAGAGAGAGAAAGAAAGAAACACTATAAAATTGTACAAAACCAAAACTTATATTTTTTCCATTTAGCTGCAATAGACTTTTCTTATTTGATTCAGTTTGATGCATTAAAAACAAATGTTTTTTTTTTAAATTAATAAACACAATATCTGCCTGATATGCATGTTTAATGTGCACTGTTAGTCCATATTAGGTCTTGAGTGATGAATACTGCAATGATGATAAAAGCAAACCAGCAAATATACGCCAATGCACACATTTGGCCAATGATTTTCCCCTCTCTGGTAAGTGCATCGTATACCTATACAAGAATAAAAGTGATTGCTGAATAATGTCTGGCTATATATTATGATGATGCATTCACCATCACATGTATGCGTGTTTACATTTATTACCAAATTCAGCTGATATGCATGCACAATCACTCATAATCTAACGTGCATGTGCAAATCACACACCAAAACATGCATAACAATCACTCATAATTAGAAATGCACATAACAAAGCTTATCATATATGCAACCGTCAACACATAAAGCCAGATATGCAAGTGGGTCAACCACATATGCATTTAACAAAACAACAGATATGCAAGAGATGCTTTATCATCACTCATAAGCTTATATGGATTTACAGTGCACTCACCAAAACAAATGGTGTCCATTCAGCAAGACATCAATCACACATAGACATGCAGTTCTGCATTTATCATTAAAGACAACCAGATAACCTAATATGGACTGACATTGCACATCTCCAAACATACAGACAGATGATAAACACATGCACTTACCAAAACGAACACTATAATGTTGTCTTTATTTAAACATGCATTGACCATTCATTCAGACATTCTTCTCACATAAATATGCATTTAAACGATTATCATCATTTGCATTACCCATCACTCAAAACCTAGGGCTGACATTACCAAATATATGTATGTTATAAAAAAGATGATGAATGCATTTACCCAAACAAACATGCATTCACCATAATATGCAGTCAGATATTTTTCAGTAATCTCTTTTATCCTTTACAATGCACTTACATGAAAATAAACACAAATATGAATTGGCCAGATGTGCGCTTTGGCATGCATTTGCAGTCAAGCGTTTATCATCAGATGCATTACTCATCACTCTTAACCTAATACCATATAGATGTACTGAATAAACACAAACGCGTGTTCTTACAATGCACTTAACAGAAAGAAATAGCCATGCCTAGAGCAAATGTAAACATTGTCATGCATATGCACTCTAGTATAGACTAACATTGCACATTAACAAACATCCATGATAAAAGCACTTACCAAAACAAACATGCATTCACCATAAGCCAGACATTAAGCAATGAAAGTATGATCCTTTACAATGCACTTACCAAAAAAATAAAACAAATAGAGGAGCTGGACAAATGCTTTGGTATACATTTGCATACATTTGCAGTCATGCATTTATCATAGCATGCATTCCCCATCACACTAAACCTAATATCATGTGGACATACTGTACAAACATGTGCATGCGCTTACAATGCACTTATCAGAAATTAATAACTATGCCTTGACCTGATGTAAAGATTGCCATACATACACGGTCATGCACTTATCATCATATGCATTACCTTTAACCTAATATAGACTAACATTGCACATTACCAAACACACTTCATAAAAGCACTGACCAAATCAAACATGCATTCACCATAATATATAGCCAGAACTTATTAAATCACTTTTATCCTTTAAATTGCACATGAAAACCTAAAACAAATATGCAATGGCATACATTTCCAGGCATGCATGTATCATAACTTGCATTACCCATCACTAGGCCCACACGGAATCTGCGTACGCAAAAATCCAGATTTCCGCAGATTTTAAGCCCAATATTGAAGCTATTTATTTACTTGTGTAAATGTGAGTACATTTATATTGATTCAGTTTTTAAATAAATTTCAGTAGCATTATTGATTAATATGAAAATGTTCATGATTTACTAACAATACAGCATGTAAAGTAATATCATCTTTCAGTAGATATATTACATGAGAAACTTGCTTTGTTCACCAAATAAGTGGTTCTAATTGGACTTGCAATGTAAACATTAAATCTAAGTAAAACAGGTACAGGGCTCAACAATAAGGACTGCCCATCGGCCCGGGGCCAGCGATTGAGATGCTTGGGACAGTAGACAGGATGGTTACTGGCCCGATTGGGCCACTGCTGCCATGACACTAAAGTTTAATTTGCCTTTGACTATTTGTCAATTGCATGCAAATACAGCCTTTGAATTGAGAAACAGTTTGTGTTTTCAAGCCTTCAAATGCTAACTTCTCGGTTCCTTTTATCTGATTGGATGTTGTGAGCATGGTATTTTTTCCGTATCAACCAGTACAGCAAAGAGACAGCAACATGGTGACAACATCAAACGATGATGCTGATGGAAAATATTTGTTTCTAACGTCTTGGAAGCAAACATTTACAAGGGTGCACCACAACTAAAAAAATGATGTTTTGTAGTTTGCCGTCAGTTTGGTAGGTCAGCCATTTTTGTTTTGCAATAAAATACCTGCACATTGTGCTACTTTTGTTTGCAAAACACTTTTAATTTTGCTCATTATACATTTATAAAAAAAAAATTACATTTAAATTCTAGATATACAGACATTTTGACACTTTTTTTTCATTTGTTTGTCTAAGAAATAGCTCTTTTTTTTTTGGTGAGGCCAGTGAAAATATTGGCAGGGCAAGTAAAAATCTGAACCACTGGTCCGATCGGGCAAGTAGAAAAAATCCTTAGAGTTGAACCCTGAGGTATTACTTTTATTTCATATGAGTTTTTAATTATGATACTCCCAAAATCATTCCGCAAAAACCCACCGATTTTTTACAAAATTCTGCACAGAAATCGCAAAAATTGCCCACTCAGATTCCCATCACTAACCTTATATGGGCGTACAAACATTTATAATGCACTTACCAGAAACCAAAACAAAAACAAATATGCAAATTAAGCATCAGATGCATTGCATTGTGTAAACTTGGTTTTATGTTCACACATTTGGACTTTCTGCTTAATAATAATAATATTAGAGAAAAATACTCTTTCTAAATAGTGGAATTATATAGGCAGGCAATAACTATCAAAGCAGAACGTACAATAAATATAGGGAGCGTGTCAGAAGTTGTCACTGAATGAATGTGCAAATATAAAACTAAATTTATCTCAATGTGTTTGGCGTGCATTTGTGCATATGGGAGCACATATGGAGGTTCTGTTAAACACATGTGTGTGCATTTACAATGTACTTATCAGAAAAAAAACTATGCTTTGACTAAATGTAAAGATTGGCATACATATGCAGTCATACATTTATCATCATATGCTATATCTATCATTCTTAACCTAATATAGACTAACATTGCATATTACTAAACACACATGATTAAAGCACCAACCAAAACAAACATGCATTCACCATAATAGCCAGAAATTATTCAGCAATCACCTTGTATCCTTAACATTGGACATAAAAACCCAGAAACAAATATGCATTGGTATACATTTGCAGCGATGCATTGCATTTATCACCATATGCATTACCCATCACTCTCAACTTAATATCATATGGACATACAAACATTTATAATGCATTTACCAGAACACAAAAATCAATTATGCAGTCATGCATTTAGCATCAGATGCATTGCATTGTGTAAAATTGGATTTATATTCACACATTTGGACTTTTTCCGTAACATTATAATTTCAGAAAAGTATTCTTTCTAAACAGTGAAATAATATTAGCAGGCAATGACTATCAAAGCACAACATTGTTCACAGTCAATTAATCAGAGCTAATGTTGTTTTGAAGTCATATTTACTTAAGGTTTCAGACCGAACATTAAATGTAGTTTATTAAATATAGAGAGCGTGTCACAATTTGTCATTGAACGAATGTGCGAATATAAAACCAAATTTACCTCAATGGCTTTGGCATGCATTTGCAGACATGCATTTACCAATAGATGCATTGTCCATCACTTAACCTAATATGATGTGGACATACTGTACAAACATGTAATCATGCACTTACAATGCACTTATCAGAAATAAATAATAACTATGCCTTGACCTGATTTAAAGATTGACATACATGTATTTATCCTCACATGTATTACCCATCACTCTTAACCTAATAAAGACTAAGATTGCACATTACTAAACACACTTGATAAAAGCACTGACCAAAACAAACATGCATTCATGTAGCCAGAAATAATTCAATCACTTTTATCCTTTACATTGGACATAAAAAACTAATATGCAATGGCATACATTTCCAGTCATGCATGCATCATAACATGCATAACCCCATCACTATATTAAGCTAATATTGCATAACAGCAAACATGCACGATAAAAGCAGACCAAAACAAACATGCATTCAGCAAAACATGTAGCCAGAAATTATTCAGCAATCTTTTTTTTTTTACAATGCACTTACCAGAAAAAACAAAAACAAACATGCTTTGACATATTTGCAGCCATGCATTCATCACCATATGCATTGCCCATCACTCTTAACCTAATATCTCATAGACATACAAACACATGAGTGCACTTACCAGAAAAACAGCCATGCCTTGACCAAATGTAAACATTGCCATACATCTGCTGTCATTCATGCATCACCATATGCATTACCCATCACTCTTGGCCTAATAGTATGTGGACATACAAACATTTATAATGTACTCACCAGAAAACAAAAAACAAATATGCAGTCATGCATTTAGCATCATATGCATATGGACGTACACATAGGCGCGTGCACCTTGACCAAATGTAAACATGACATCTGCGGGCATGCATTTAGCACCATATGCACTGCACATCACTCATAATCTAATATCATAAGGACGTGCAAACATAACACGCTTACCAGAAGACAAAAACAAATATGAATTTAGCATCATATGGACGTACACAAACGCGCGTGCACTCACCTTGATGCGGCATGGTGATGGTCTCATTGGGGTTGGAGGAGCCCACATTGAATATGACCACGGCTGACGCGTTGTGTCCCACGGCGTGTCTGATTTTATCCTTGTACGTGCAGTTTCCGCGGCTGATGAGCGCGATCCAGGCACCGTGTGCGCGCGGCGTGAATCTGCCGCTCGGGTCGCATGCGTGTCTGTCGTGCGGCGCGGCGGGCATCGCAAGCACGCCTCTGGCCTCCCGTTTGAGTGAATGCTCCCCGTATCGCCCGCACTCCGTTTTCTCGGTCCGTACCTCGGCCGTGTCCGGATCCACGTATGTGATGTTAACGAACGCCGTGTACCATTCCTCCTTCTCGGCCACCGTAAAGTCCAAACACAGCAGATGAACGAAGCAGAAAGACAGCAACCAGGTGGACAGAGCCAGACTCCGACACGCCTGAATCACAGACAGCGCCATAACGGGTTTATGGTTATTGTTATGACGGTTTAACGGCCGCTCGACGCGCGTTCACTCCATAATCTCCGCTTTGTGCGCGTTACGCGGAGCGGCAGCCGTCACTCATAAGTAAACCGTTTGTAAAAACTACAGGTAATAGAGTGAATACTTTGATTAATAAACCCTACCGCCTGTTTAGCGTGTGGGTCGGTAAAAACGCGAGCAGGAGCGTCGCGACGGAGCCATGGTGTCGGATGTTTTCGGCCTTCAGCTGTTGGTGATAAAAACACAACGCGAGATCTGAAACAGCGACCGCTAGCGGTGGAGGAAGGATCTGCGCATGCGCGATACTCAAGAGAGCGTCGAGAAATGCTCATACGACGACGAAGCGTTGAAAAGTTGACTGGAAGTAAAGGATAATTCACTAAACTTTTCAAAATATTGTGTGATTTATAAGCTGTTTCATCAGCACGGTCTAAAATTACTGCTATTACCATAATTTCAACAGACAGACAGACAGACAGACAGACAGACACACACACACACGCACACGCACACGCACACGCACACGCACACGCACACGCACACGCACACGCACACACACACACACACACACACACACACACACACACACACACACACACACATACACACACACATATATATACACACACACATATATACACACACACACACACATAAATAAATAAATGTATAAATAAATAAGAGAATATCTGGATGTCTATAAGCTAGTAAACACCAAAACAGTGACACAATCCACATTTAGAAGATAAAAACCTGATATAAACATCTAAAGACTAAGAAAGACTTTTAAAGAGATGTAATTTTATTGCTATTTCAGCTTCTTTGGCTACGTCATGGCAAAAAAAACAGATCAAGTTTACCACATTTTATAAATACCACTTTTCTATAATTATAAAAAATATTCTAACAATTAAAAGTCATTGACAGCAATAAACAATATACAAGGTAAAATGCATAAATAATTATAAGACTAGTAAAGACTTGTTAAATCTAATCTGTCTTATAGATTTATCAACCAGCAAAACACAATCAAAACAGCAACCCTTCAGCACCATCAGCTCACTCACTCATCTAGAGGCCTGTCACAATAATCAATATATAGACTTATTGCACAACACATGGACATGAGCTCAATCGTTTATATATATCACCTATTGGATGTGTCAGTATGGTTAAAACACTGTAATATTTACTATAAAGGACTATAGTATATTCTCATGTGGGTGTCTGACAGCTGAAAATAGATCTGGTAGCAGATATCACAGCCTCTGTTACTCTTTATCTTGCACTTTACTGTTAACATTTATAATTATTTATTTAGGATATGTGTTTACTCATTCTGACTCCAGTGCCTGATTATTAAACTGTTCAAATGACTATAATTAAATTAAACAATAAAATATGATGTGTTCTTTGGAAGAGTGAGCTTATCATGATGATATTATATTATCATTATATAATGAGTGACATGAAATGGTCTTAAAATGACAATAATATTGATTATTGCAATAATATTTCCAACAGAAAACAGATATCATGACAGGTCTACTCTTTAACATACTGCTTCAAGTGGACTATATTTGTAGACTAATGTATAGTGGATAAGGGTATAGGGAGTGATTTGGGATTCAGCATTATTGTGTATTGTCGTCTGCTCACCTGGTCTCCTTTCCTGATGGTGCGCACTTGTAATTGGCTGATGGCCTTTTTGGCAGCGTCTCCAAGCCTCCTCTGACCAATGAGAGAAGAGAACAGTGTTAATAAAGCTCTGCTGGGATAATGACAGACTGAGAGCTGTAATGAAGGGTTCTGCTGGCACTTCTGTAATGAAAGACACTCTTCATGGCCTATAATCATGTCTGAGTGTCTCGGTTAAACACATACAAACACGCAAAAGGAATGTGGACTGATTTTATAAGCACCAGGAAAAGCCTGTCTAAAGCTGGCAGGTGTCTGTAGCTCCTCTCATGCTCCGCCTCTTTGCCCTTATTTGGTATCCCATGGTCAGAGCTATGAGATGTGAACAAAATGGCAACGGTTGGCCATGCCTACTTCTAGCTTCATCTGCACTCTTAAGTAACCTATTGGTGACTTCACGGATACTACGTCCATATCTTTTACAGTCTATGGGCAAGGTGCACAAATAAAGCCCCGACCCCTACTTAACATTCCTTTTCAGTTGGAAATGCAGCATCACACTGGCATAAAAGCCTGGAGCAACTTCAGTTTAGGCAGATTGTTTGCATACCTGGTTGCGATCTCTGGCGTTGGCGTATCTGAACCTCTGGATGTAGTAGAAGACGAGCCAGGCCAGCGAGATGATCATGAGGATGATGAAGGAGATGGAGACAAACACCACCGATGTGCGGCTGACGTACTTCTGCAGGTTTCGTGTGCCGATGGTGATGTGCATGTGGACCGTGATGTTCCTCTCCATCAGCAGCACCAGCTCTCGGCCCTTGGGCTCCGGGATCATGATGGCCACCACGTCACTGATGCCTGAAACACACGCAAACATAATAAACATTCATTCATTCATTCTCCTTCGGCTCAGTCCGTTATTTGTCATGGGTCACCACAGTGGAATGAACCGCCAACTATTCCAGCATATTTTTTACATAGCGGATGCCCAGTTGCAACCCAGTACTGGGAAACACCCATACATACTTGCATTCACACACTAAGGCCATTGTGTTTACCACATTCACTTATAACGCATGTCTTTGGACTGTGGTGGAAACCAGAGCACACAGTAAATATCAAGAAGACAGGCGACAAATCTAACTAAAACACAGCTATTTCTTAAGATGGTGTTATTAAACATTAAAAGGTTATTAATTAAATTAAAAGGTTCTATTAAAAGGTTTAAAACACTTTTGAAGATATAAAATACAACATTTTTATTTAGCATTTTAAATTATTATTTATTTATGTTTTAATTACATATCAGCAGCACTGGCTATATTCATGACAAAATCTACACTAAAATATACAATATATAACATGCAAACATATCGGTACTTAATAAATATTCTTTGTACAAAAAAAAATACAAATAACAACATAACTGAAAAGAGCCATATACAATTTTTTTGAATGATAATAAATATACTAAAATTCCTCCATAAGACACCTTTTATTTTTGATTTAATAAAATTCAAAATACAAAAAAAATTGCTTGCAATTTAAACAACTACATTTAAAATACAAAAATGCTATTTAACATTTATAATTATAATTTCATGAAATATTAAAATGCTGCTTTAATTTTAAAATGATTATATTGAAAATATAAAAATGTTGTTTTACTTAATATGGTACTTTTAGAATTATTCAAAATACTAAAATGAATTTTTCGAAATACTATCATTCAAAATCCTTTTATTTATTAAAATACGTTATTTATTAATTATAATAATAAATACTTTTATTTAATAATTATTCACAAAAGTTTTAGAATTATTCGAAAAAATAAAATGTTGTTTTGTATTTTAAGTAATCACATTTAAAATACATTGTTTTTTATTTCACATTTTTAAATATTACATAAGATACTCAAATTTTACTGTGCTTTTAAAATAATTATACTGCAATTATTAGAATGTTGCTTTACTTTCAAAAATTTTACATTTAATATACTGAAATGTTACCTTACTTTTAGAATTATAAATTTAATATACTAAATAGAATACTAAATTACTTCAATACTATTCCGGTTTTTGTTAAAATGATTCTGAAATAATTTTGTTATTTAATTTGCTCAGTTTTGCTCTTTTTTTAATTCAAGATTATAACATTAAAGCCATGCTTGTTACTTATAAAAAAGTTAATTTTTTAAATTAGGATTAAAGTAACACTAAAATAATGTACATTAATAATAAAAAGGGGAAAAAATTATGCACATTAAAAAATTATAAAACTGACAAAAACAAAAATAAAAAAAACAAAAACTATAAAATTATAATAGTAAAATAGTAAAATAAACAAGACAATAATAATATGATATAACTTTTTAAAAAGAGTAACGAAAACTACAATAGTTACTCTGTGAAACTGAAATAACTCTATTTAAAAGATCATTCATTTTAACATTTTTTTATTACAAATGTAGTCACTTATTTCCAGGTAGTGGGTATCGTTTCAACTTTTCAACTCCAGTAAGTTGCATAGCTTAATTAAAAAAAAGAGAGAGAAAGAAAGAAACACTATAAAATTGTACAAAACCAAAACTTATATTTTTTCCATTTAGCTGCAATAGACTTTTCTTATTTGATTCAGTTTGATGCATTAAAAACAAATGTTTTTTTTTTAAATTAATAAACACAATATCTGCCTGATATGCATGTTTAATGTGCACTGTTAGTCCATATTAGGTCTTGAGTGATGAATACTGCAATGATGATAAAAGCAAACCAGCAAATATACGCCAATGCACACATTTGGCCAATGATTTTCCCCTCTCTGGTAAGTGCATCGTATACCTATACAAGAATAAAAGTGATTGCTGAATAATGTCTGGCTATATATTATGATGATGCATTCACCATCACATGTATGCGTGTTTACATTTATTACCAAATTCAGCTGATATGCATGCACAATCACTCATAATCTAACGTGCATGTGCAAATCACACACCAAAACATGCATAACAATCACTCATAATTAGAAATGCACATAACAAAGCTTATCATATATGCAACCGTCAACACATAAAGCCAGATATGCAAGTGGGTCAACCACATATGCATTTAACAAAACAACAGATATGCAAGAGATGCTTTATCATCACTCATAAGCTTATATGGATTTACAGTGCACTCACCAAAACAAATGGTGTCCATTCAGCAAGACATCAATCACACATAGACATGCAGTTCTGCATTTATCATTAAAGACAACCAGATAACCTAATATGGACTGACATTGCACATCTCCAAACATACAGACAGATGATAAACACATGCACTTACCAAAACGAACACTATAATGTTGTCTTTATTTAAACATGCATTGACCATTCATTCAGACATTCTTCTCACATAAATATGCATTTAAACGATTATCATCATTTGCATTACCCATCACTCAAAACCTAGGGCTGACATTACCAAATATATGTATGTTATAAAAAAGATGATGAATGCATTTACCCAAACAAACATGCATTCACCATAATATGCAGTCAGATATTTTTCAGTAATCTCTTTTATCCTTTACAATGCACTTACATGAAAATAAACACAAATATGAATTGGCCAGATGTGCGCTTTGGCATGCATTTGCAGTCAAGCGTTTATCATCAGATGCATTACTCATCACTCTTAACCTAATACCATATAGATGTACTGAATAAACACAAACGCGTGTTCTTACAATGCACTTAACAGAAAGAAATAGCCATGCCTAGAGCAAATGTAAACATTGTCATGCATATGCACTCTAGTATAGACTAACATTGCACATTAACAAACATCCATGATAAAAGCACTTACCAAAACAAACATGCATTCACCATAAGCCAGACATTAAGCAATGAAAGTATGATCCTTTACAATGCACTTACCAAAAAAATAAAACAAATAGAGGAGCTGGACAAATGCTTTGGTATACATTTGCATACATTTGCAGTCATGCATTTATCATAGCATGCATTCCCCATCACACTAAACCTAATATCATGTGGACATACTGTACAAACATGTGCATGCGCTTACAATGCACTTATCAGAAATTAATAACTATGCCTTGACCTGATGTAAAGATTGCCATACATACACGGTCATGCACTTATCATCATATGCATTACCTTTAACCTAATATAGACTAACATTGCACATTACCAAACACACTTCATAAAAGCACTGACCAAATCAAACATGCATTCACCATAATATATAGCCAGAACTTATTAAATCACTTTTATCCTTTAAATTGCACATGAAAACCTAAAACAAATATGCAATGGCATACATTTCCAGGCATGCATGTATCATAACTTGCATTACCCATCACTAGGCCCACACGGAATCTGCGTACGCAAAAATCCAGATTTCCGCAGATTTTAAGCCCAATATTGAAGCTATTTATTTACTTGTGTAAATGTGAGTACATTTATATTGATTCAGTTTTTAAATAAATTTCAGTAGCATTATTGATTAATATGAAAATGTTCATGATTTACTAACAATACAGCATGTAAAGTAATATCATCTTTCAGTAGATATATTACATGAGAAACTTGCTTTGTTCACCAAATAAGTGGTTCTAATTGGACTTGCAATGTAAACATTAAATCTAAGTAAAACAGGTACAGGGCTCAACAATAAGGACTGCCCATCGGCCCGGGGCCAGCGATTGAGATGCTTGGGACAGTAGACAGGATGGTTACTGGCCCGATTGGGCCACTGCTGCCATGACACTAAAGTTTAATTTGCCTTTGACTATTTGTCAATTGCATGCAAATACAGCCTTTGAATTGAGAAACAGTTTGTGTTTTCAAGCCTTCAAATGCTAACTTCTCGGTTCCTTTTATCTGATTGGATGTTGTGAGCATGGTATTTTTTCCGTATCAACCAGTACAGCAAAGAGACAGCAACATGGTGACAACATCAAACGATGATGCTGATGGAAAATATTTGTTTCTAACGTCTTGGAAGCAAACATTTACAAGGGTGCACCACAACTAAAAAAATGATGTTTTGTAGTTTGCCGTCAGTTTGGTAGGTCAGCCATTTTTGTTTTGCAATAAAATACCTGCACATTGTGCTACTTTTGTTTGCAAAACACTTTTAATTTTGCTCATTATACATTTATAAAAAAAAAATTACATTTAAATTCTAGATATACAGACATTTTGACACTTTTTTTTCATTTGTTTGTCTAAGAAATAGCTCTTTTTTTTTTGGTGAGGCCAGTGAAAATATTGGCAGGGCAAGTAAAAATCTGAACCACTGGTCCGATCGGGCAAGTAGAAAAAATCCTTAGAGTTGAACCCTGAGGTATTACTTTTATTTCATATGAGTTTTTAATTATGATACTCCCAAAATCATTCCGCAAAAACCCACCGATTTTTTACAAAATTCTGCACAGAAATCGCAAAAATTGCCCACTCAGATTCCCATCACTAACCTTATATGGGCGTACAAACATTTATAATGCACTTACCAGAAACCAAAACAAAAACAAATATGCAAATTAAGCATCAGATGCATTGCATTGTGTAAACTTGGTTTTATGTTCACACATTTGGACTTTCTGCTTAATAATAATAATATTAGAGAAAAATACTCTTTCTAAATAGTGGAATTATATAGGCAGGCAATAACTATCAAAGCAGAACGTACAATAAATATAGGGAGCGTGTCAGAAGTTGTCACTGAATGAATGTGCAAATATAAAACTAAATTTATCTCAATGTGTTTGGCGTGCATTTGTGCATATGGGAGCACATATGGAGGTTCTGTTAAACACATGTGTGTGCATTTACAATGTACTTATCAGAAAAAAAACTATGCTTTGACTAAATGTAAAGATTGGCATACATATGCAGTCATACATTTATCATCATATGCTATATCTATCATTCTTAACCTAATATAGACTAACATTGCATATTACTAAACACACATGATTAAAGCACCAACCAAAACAAACATGCATTCACCATAATAGCCAGAAATTATTCAGCAATCACCTTGTATCCTTAACATTGGACATAAAAACCCAGAAACAAATATGCATTGGTATACATTTGCAGCGATGCATTGCATTTATCACCATATGCATTACCCATCACTCTCAACTTAATATCATATGGACATACAAACATTTATAATGCATTTACCAGAACACAAAAATCAATTATGCAGTCATGCATTTAGCATCAGATGCATTGCATTGTGTAAAATTGGATTTATATTCACACATTTGGACTTTTTCCGTAACATTATAATTTCAGAAAAGTATTCTTTCTAAACAGTGAAATAATATTAGCAGGCAATGACTATCAAAGCACAACATTGTTCACAGTCAATTAATCAGAGCTAATGTTGTTTTGAAGTCATATTTACTTAAGGTTTCAGACCGAACATTAAATGTAGTTTATTAAATATAGAGAGCGTGTCACAATTTGTCATTGAACGAATGTGCGAATATAAAACCAAATTTACCTCAATGGCTTTGGCATGCATTTGCAGACATGCATTTACCAATAGATGCATTGTCCATCACTTAACCTAATATGATGTGGACATACTGTACAAACATGTAATCATGCACTTACAATGCACTTATCAGAAATAAATAATAACTATGCCTTGACCTGATTTAAAGATTGACATACATGTATTTATCCTCACATGTATTACCCATCACTCTTAACCTAATAAAGACTAAGATTGCACATTACTAAACACACTTGATAAAAGCACTGACCAAAACAAACATGCATTCATGTAGCCAGAAATAATTCAATCACTTTTATCCTTTACATTGGACATAAAAAACTAATATGCAATGGCATACATTTCCAGTCATGCATGCATCATAACATGCATAACCCCATCACTATATTAAGCTAATATTGCATAACAGCAAACATGCACGATAAAAGCAGACCAAAACAAACATGCATTCAGCAAAACATGTAGCCAGAAATTATTCAGCAATCTTTTTTTTTTTACAATGCACTTACCAGAAAAAACAAAAACAAACATGCTTTGACATATTTGCAGCCATGCATTCATCACCATATGCATTGCCCATCACTCTTAACCTAATATCTCATAGACATACAAACACATGAGTGCACTTACCAGAAAAACAGCCATGCCTTGACCAAATGTAAACATTGCCATACATCTGCTGTCATTCATGCATCACCATATGCATTACCCATCACTCTTGGCCTAATAGTATGTGGACATACAAACATTTATAATGTACTCACCAGAAAACAAAAAACAAATATGCAGTCATGCATTTAGCATCATATGCATATGGACGTACACATAGGCGCGTGCACCTTGACCAAATGTAAACATGACATCTGCGGGCATGCATTTAGCACCATATGCACTGCACATCACTCATAATCTAATATCATAAGGACGTGCAAACATAACACGCTTACCAGAAGACAAAAACAAATATGAATTTAGCATCATATGGACGTACACAAACGCGCGTGCACTCACCTTGATGCGGCATGGTGATGGTCTCATTGGGGTTGGAGGAGCCCACATTGAATATGACCACGGCTGACGCGTTGTGTCCCACGGCGTGTCTGATTTTATCCTTGTACGTGCAGTTTCCGCGGCTGATGAGCGCGATCCAGGCACCGTGTGCGCGCGGCGTGAATCTGCCGCTCGGGTCGCATGCGTGTCTGTCGTGCGGCGCGGCGGGCATCGCAAGCACGCCTCTGGCCTCCCGTTTGAGTGAATGCTCCCCGTATCGCCCGCACTCCGTTTTCTCGGTCCGTACCTCGGCCGTGTCCGGATCCACGTATGTGATGTTAACGAACGCCGTGTACCATTCCTCCTTCTCGGCCACCGTAAAGTCCAAACACAGCAGATGAACGAAGCAGAAAGACAGCAACCAGGTGGACAGAGCCAGACTCCGACACGCCTGAATCACAGACAGCGCCATAACGGGTTTATGGTTATTGTTATGACGGTTTAACGGCCGCTCGACGCGCGTTCACTCCATAATCTCCGCTTTGTGCGCGTTACGCGGAGCGGCAGCCGTCACTCATAAGTAAACCGTTTGTAAAAACTACAGGTAATAGAGTGAATACTTTGATTAATAAACCCTACCGCCTGTTTAGCGTGTGGGTCGGTAAAAACGCGAGCAGGAGCGTCGCGACGGAGCCATGGTGTCGGATGTTTTCGGCCTTCAGCTGTTGGTGATAAAAACACAACGCGAGATCTGAAACAGCGACCGCTAGCGGTGGAGGAAGGATCTGCGCATGCGCGATACTCAAGAGAGCGTCGAGAAATGCTCATACGACGACGAAGCGTTGAAAAGTTGACTGGAAGTAAAGGATAATTCACTAAACTTTTCAAAATATTGTGTGATTTATAAGCTGTTTCATCAGCACGGTCTAAAATTACTGCTATTACCATAATTTTAAGAGCATTTTGTCCCCAAAACCTGATTTATACAAGATACACAAAACTAGTCTACTACTGCAACTGTTAGCCTATATATCATTTTCCGTGCTAAATATTTTAATTCTTTTTGTAATTTATTACTTGTTTGTATTCATCTGTATTTCTATGTTGGGTTGCAATCACTGAATTACAGACTACACAACATTTTCAGACTCTTTTTCTTTTAGGGTCATTATCATTATAGAGTGCCTTTGATGTTCCGCAAGATTGAATAGTCCTATGAGCACATAATGCGAAATAATGAAATTCTGATGTTTTAATGTGATTGGTTAAACCTTTACACATGCAGGTAGAATTATGTGTTTTTAAACATGTTTTTGTCAATTTTTGCCATATTCTTTCATTGAATGGATGCGATTTTGCCATCTCCTACACACTGCTCAGCCAACTAGTGAGTCAACAAGTTATTGGATAAAATAAGTCATTTTGATCTCTTTTATTAAGTTTTTATAATATTAGTAATCATTTTGCATGTGTCCTTAAAATTGCTGTCCACCCTGTAATGATGTGGTAAATGCCCTAGAGCTGATGTAATGAACAAATGGGGTTAGACAAACCATATTCTTTACCAATAACACAAGCCTCTCCTACAAATGAGCACTGGAATTATGATTGCTAGACCTCTGGTTTCTGTGCAGTATTGCCAAAAGTGCTAGGAGTAAAAATTTTACTATTTACCCCACCTGCAAGGCAAGTTGTAACAGACAGGGTTAGTTGTAACACATGTATTTAAAGGCAAATTACACACAATTAATTTAAATGTAGTTTACTAGTAGCTATACTTTTCTTTTTTATTCTACATAGCACATATGTTTATGTATTTATTTGTTTATTGGATAAACACATTTGAATCTATTTGCATTATTATCCATTTATTCATTATTAAACAATGCATTTATTTACATTATTAACAATAAAACATTTTTTTTCTATTAAAAAACATTTTTATTTTAAAGTTCTCCACATTACAGTAAAAATTTTAAAAAATATTGTGTTAGTTTAATTGGTGTCCAACAGTGTGTGACTTAATTGTAACACCCACAACTAACCCCACTCTGTCATGTTTTCCTCAAAACTGGTTTGCAGTCTTTCAAAATACTTCCATCTTTTAGCCTAAAAGACGGTGATCACAACAATATAAGATTTTCCGCAAATACTTTCACAGATTATTTAAAAAAAAAATACTTTCAGGCTGCAGAAATGGTTTCTCTTGTGTTTCTCATCCAAATTTCGCCAAATTTTTTCAGTAATTGTCAGAAAGACGTCAGCTGACACTGGGGTAAAAACCTCGGAAGCATGCCATGGTTAACCCTGAGCAAATACCTTAAAACTCTGTTACATTTAACCCTGCGTTACTTTGTGCCCTGCGCTCCCCTACTCATTGGCATCCCTGTGCCCATTCTCCTTTATTCAGAGGAGGTTAAAACATCTGCTGTGCACAGAGTAACTATCTTATGTTTCCTGAAACTGAATGTTGTCAAGCTTAACATGTCCACCCTGTCAGTGAAATATTACTTAATATTAAAAAATAGCATTTAAACTCTTTACAAAGAGCTTAAATAGGGAAACACTTTGCTATTAATGGTATCTTTACCCAAATATGTCCTCCCTGTCGGTGTCCACCCTGTCACATCCTTCCTTGACAGGCTGGATATATGCATTGTTATTGACACTTTATTTATATATTATATATTTTATTGTTTATTCGTTTTTTTATGTTACAACATTTATACACACACATGCTACACCAGATGCAATAAAGGAGTGGACAATACAAACCTTTTGGCAATATCTCTCTCAGTCTATGTAAAGGATATCCTTTTAAAGTCCATATAATGGAGCTCATTGACTGTTTGAAATAAAAATACAGCCCTGAGTATTTGTACATTAATGTGAACATCTGTAATTTAATTTACCTTATTGTAAAAAGAGTGTCAAGAGAGAAGACAAAGAAAGAAAGAAAGGAAGGGCCAGAGAGTTTTGCATCCCCCATTGTTCTTGAAACTAATGAAAATTAACCTGAGCCAGGCTCCTCCTCCAATGTACAATGTAAAGATTTACATTCATTAGTAAATTTAGTTTAATTTGAAGGACAATAATTGTTTATTTTCCCATTAATTTGCATATTGATAAAACCTAATTGATAATAGAAGAGGTGGAATGGTGGCTCAGTGGTTTGCAGTAGTTAGTGAAAATAGAAAATAGAAGTTGAATTCTTGAAACCTTTTATATCCTGTTTATATTAACTCTTTAATATTTCTTGTTGTACCTGCTGTTTTTCAAATGTTCCTCCATATTTAGTGCACTAATTAAAGCCTTTGTCAACACTGTCAGCTTGTTTTCCACAGTCGTGTTTAAAGTTTATGAAAATAAACAAATTTTCAGAAAATTTCATAAAACATATCTTGTGTAATTTTTTTGTTAACCAATAAGAGCCAGGTATATTATTTTAAAGTTGGATAAAATATGTTGGATGATGGGTTTTATTTTGAAAAGAACGTGCAACAATTGCATATTTTAGTGGGAAATAAATGTTTTGTCCTTTATTTCATCAATAAAAATAGACTTTTCCTATAATCTATAAGGTTGGGTTGGTAAAGAGACACATTACCTCTCTGAATGTATACATTTTATAATCACACTGCAAAAATATACTTTGATTTTGTCCATGACAGGGTTGGCACAATTTGAGGTTTGTTTACTGTTTTTCTGCTTGCAGATTATTTATAAAAAGTGCAGGAGCTTGACCAACATTCATTTCTTACATCCTAGGGTCTAATAAATACAACAATGTGGTTAAATAAAAAATCTCAAACTTTTTTTTTTGAATTCTGACGTCTCAAAGGCACTTTATAGTGATAATGACCCTTTAATTGTATGTATACATTGTTATGTGTGCTCTTTTCCTAGTCATATATTGTCCTTGAATTGTTTAAATATAAATTGCATATGGTAGTGTAACAGAAATTAGCTCATTTTATGAATATTAATAATCAACAACAACGGTTTATTCTTAATTATTAATATTCCGGCTTAAGCTTCAGTCAATTCGGTCAAACAAACATATGATTGTATAGGATCCTGCCCGCTCGACCGAGCGGACTCTCAGATTATGAATATTAATTATCAACAATAACAAATTATTATTAATCATTAATATTCTGGATCAATTTATTGTTAACTTGACCAAACAAACATAACTAGAGCCTCCGCTCTTCCGAGCGGCCACAATCTGATTTCGTACTAGTACAATTGCAATTTCAGATATCTCTAATTGTTATTCTGACTAGTCGAATTATAATTATGACTAGTCAAAATATAATTAGAGATATCTCGAAATATATTTATGGAGTCAGAACAAAGATTTAAATGCTAAAAAGGCTTGCCATATAGAGCGCTTCTGAACAGCGCAGCAGCGATGACGTAAGCGTGCCAAGGCCCGATATGGTGTGAGCGCGGGCCGTCGGGGGAGACGGGAGAGGGGACAAGCTTGCTTTGGCCCGGTTCGAGGCAACTGTACCTAGTGTGAGTACGGCCTCATAATAGCTAGGCAGGGGAATCTGTATTTCAGTGACATTTTCTCGTGAGGCAAACGATACAATTCATTTGATTATAATGGGATTTATTGACTAGTCAGACAGATAACGAACAAACGCACAAACATACATTAAACATAGAACAAAGGTAAAACCACGTGGAAATATCGGGTCTATACGGGTCTATCGAGCGTGTAACAACAAAGAGAAATAGTAAAGCGAGGAAATAGAGATTTCAGATAAAAGAGTGACAAAACTTTCAGTTCCACACGCCAGGATCACCAAGATTATAAAAACAAAAACACCTTTTTTGATAAAATGGGCACAGCTTATTCGCAGGAAAAGAAGAAAAGCGGAAAAGAAGAAAAGCTATCGGGAAAGTCCATGTGGCGTAGAAAAGCTGCGTGGCCCTCAAAGGGGCCACCGTTGATGATGTTCTTTGTTCGGACTACTCTGCCCAGATGTTTGGGGAGAAGTCTGGTTATACCTGCGGGTCACGTGACAATCCGTTCAGCATTCTGACCAATGATTTCAGGAGAACGTTTGAGCGCGAAACCTTCCTTTGTCTCGAAGCTGCTCGTATGCAAATTTGAGTGTCCGCCCAAAGCATGCGGAGAGGCATTTAATGTAGGGAATTAAAGAATAAAGCAATGCGAGTTATGATCTTGCTCTATGCATCATGTGTTGTAAAATGTCAGCAGAAACCTATCGGTACCAAACATGGGGGGTTTAAAAGTACATCAACATAATTTTTCATATCCTTACAATATTTATGCTTTAAAAAGGCCTAAAGGGAACAGGCATACAGGTTATAAGAGAGGTTACACAGGTAAGAAAAGTCAGAAATGAGATGCAAAGTTTACAAAACATAACACTTTAGTTTTGTGCTGGTCCAGGATTTCTGAGTTCATTTTCTTTCTGTGGAAACAGCCTCGTGGGTGTGTGTGTGTGTGTGTATGTGTGTGTGTATTTGGGCAGGAATGTCTTTGAAGATCAAGGCTTATCTGTCCAGTCTCCCTGGATTACGTAAGCTGTCGGGGGTACCCAGACTTTGGGGAGCCAGGAGTCGTAAACCGTCCTGTCGACTGAACCCAGACCATTTTCATGGAATGTTGAACAGACTGTTTACCTCCAGCATATATGTTAAAATATATATGTTATCAGTTATGTTACAGTAGGCTAATGCTTTTATTATTTCACCATCTGTACACAAATATAGGTAGTGAATTGTGGGCCTGTCAGTGTGGTAATGTGGGCCGGTACAGCTACAGTTCCAGGGCTGAATTTTTGTCTCAGTCCCCCCTGATCAGTATTGTTAAAACCTGATAAATTACTCTTCCTCACATCTGTGCATTTAAAACTATGTTAAGTTCCTCTTGAAATCTTATTTCATTATTCTTAGGTGTATTTCATTATTTGCATTTGTTTGCACACTTGAATGATTAAACAGAGATATCCAATTATTTATTTATCCCATTTGGGGTAAGTGATTTAAAATTAAATTAGCCCCAATTCTGCTGCGTACCTGTGTTCCCCAAGACAGAATTAAGGGAAGGTAACAAATATCTGTTCAATAAATAAGGCGTACACGAAATTTGATCATCGCTTATTTTATTTAGTATTTATTAAAACATGATAAAAAATGACGTCATTTTTAAAGCATTTTTTCATCTTTGCTGTCTCAGTATATTTCACAAAACTGTAAGGTAGGACATTTATCCAAAGCTACTGAATATATGGGTTTTGTTAAACATGCAGGATCTCTAAATGGAAACATGACAATAAACACTTGCTCTATATTCACTGAAAAAAGTAACAGACTCTTATATGTACCTATACATAGCAGGTAGTCTGAGTGTAAAATTCTTCTTTTATGGTTAGATTTCTTTCCATTGCATTTAAAGAACACTAAGCCATTTGACCTATTTAAATCTAACCAGAATAAAGCCATTTCTTACAATAGGTTTCATCTGCCTTGTTAAACACACAACAGAAATAAAGAATTTAAATGACTGTGCTTTCTGTAAAGATATGCATATTTCTTGTCGGAGTTCAGTTTATCAAAAAACGAGTGGCTGAAAGAAAAGTTCATGTAAACTGGCATTATTTGTTGTTTAATCTCTTCTATCATGAGAATGCTAGAGCTATTCTTTGTGTTTAACTTAAGATGATTAGGCTGCTATCCTTTTATAACAGTCCATTAAATTTCTCATAGCTGCATCGTCTTTAACAATGTCTGTGGAAGAGATAATTGTTATTTCAGCTGTTTTTGATATCATCTATATCTCTCAGGGCTCTTTAATAATTGCTGTTTAAATGTATTTATTCAGACTGTCAATAGCTTCTTCTTGAGTGTATTTTCTCCATTCATCTGGAATCTTACCGTAGCCCTGATAGGTTTGTTCATAGTGCTTTTCTAGATCTTGTTGGAATTCGCACACAAACCACTTCCAGTAGGGAAGCTCTGAGAGATCTGGGGTGATGCTCCATGAGGCATATTTGGGACCTCCTTTTCTGTATTCCTTCCAGAGGATCCTCTTATCTGAGCTGTTTGGGTAAAAAAATCCATCACTGGCTACTGCTGATGTGCAGATGTTGATACACAGGTTTGTTGTTCCTCTGTAATGCCACCCATTCAGTCCATTATTACGATGGAAAGGAACGCTGTGATCTCCAGGATGGTCTTCTATGGTGTTTGTGCAGATGGCGGCACAGAAAGGACACTGAACCCAACAGCACTGACAGAAGTGATCAATCAGAATCTCATCTGGTCTGTCTGTCTGTTCAAGCTTTACTGGAAAAGTTTCTGGACAGGATTTTCTGCAAATGTCAGAAATCATAGAAGGAAGTTCTTTCTTTATCACATCTTCAAGGATGCTGACTTGACAATCATCCTGATTCACTCCAGTGAAGTTTTTAAGAGAGAATACCAGCACACCGGAGAGCTGCTGAGTGAAATGAGACAACCACAAATCAACATCTCCATCATTCTCTTTAACATATTTGGTGGATTCACAGGCTGAATTTGTGATCTGTTGCTCCAGGACTTTACTGCTGTTTTCCATCTTTGGTCTAACTCTATCTTCAAATTTCTCACTGACAAACTGGTTGACTTCATCTCTGATGAAAGTTTTGAAGTGTTCTTTGGGGTTTGTAATGTAGTTAATGTATGCTTGGAAATCTTTTTTTTCTGCCAGGGTCTTCAGGATGTGTTTCTCCAGGTTTGATCTGTTACCATTCAGTGATTCACAGTTTGTCCTCATTTGATCTGCTATATCTCTGGCAGTTGTTTTGTAGACGCTCTGCAGAATGGGCTCTTTGAGTTTATTACAAATGAATTCACCAAGAACAGCAGTTGATGAAGCTCCTGTACAGTATTTCTGGAAGATTCTGTAGTACTCTTCACTCTTCTTCTCAAAATAGAGAACAGGATCATTGACTTCCCTGAACATTTGGTATTGGTCTGTAAATGTTTTGCTTGTTCTCTGACATTGGTAAAGTACCAGATCAATGAAGAACTCATTCTTGAACACATATAGCACTGTATCCATCTTTTCATATTCTTCTAACCTTGTCTTTATGTGATCTTTGAGTTGCTGAACGCAGCTGATGTTGTAGCCCATCTTTGCAATGTGATACGACTGAATCAGTTTATCTATGTGCTCAGCAATGTTAGAAATTAAGGCTCTTATCTCATCGTTCTTCTCTTTAGCAAAACCAAGCATTTTTTTTGCTTCTTTGTACAGTTTTTTCGCAGATTCTATAATTCCAGTAGATTTCTTTAACTTTACATATTCTGAATAGCTTGGCAAACAGCTCATGTCTTTGTACTCACTGCCCTCTGTCAGACCGTCCAAAGGAAAACTTGCACAAGTCTCACAGAGTAGCTCTCTCACATCTCTCAATATGTCAATATCCTTGACTAAAGGTGTGTCTCTGATGATCCCTATTGTATGTTGTTTCCAAAAATCATCAAACTGCATTTTCATGACATTTTCATCATTTGCCTGGTCTTTAAACTGTAAGGCAAGTTCTTTGCTCTTTTCAAACAGTGTGTTTTCATGATGTGTCCTCTGAGCATCCATTTTTTTCTTTATGTCACGCTGCTGAAGAACCCCATTTAATTTCCTCAGAGTTTCTCTCACAATGTTTTTTTGAACCTGGTTGATATTTATCTCAAAGAAGCCTTTCCACTGATTGAGTATATTTGCATCTCTGTCTTTCTCAAAGAATTCAGACATTGTCTTTTTCACTTCTTCACTTCTTTCCTTTAGTTCAGATTGAAGATCAGTTTCCTCAACAGTTTGAATTGCTTCATTTTCTATTTGGTTGTGCAGCTTTTGTTCAATCTCCAGCATGGCACTGCGAAGGCTCCAGGTCCATTTGCTGTATTCAGTCTCTAGTTTCTTGTATGTAGAGACTTCCAGAGAATTTTTGAAGCTGAACACAAATTTTTCATTGAGTAAAGCCTCCCAGAGATCATTAATTCTGTCTCTTAGTTGTGTCAGCATTATTCCATCTGATTGTGAAGCATGTCTTAGAATACTTTTCTTCACCTCTAGAATGTTCTCACAGTAGTTTGGGTTTGGTGGTGCCATTGGTGGACTGCCCTCCCAGAGGTGAGGGAAATAATTCACATCATTCTGGACATCAAAATCAATGACATCACTGAAGCGTTCAGTGTCACAGACTTCTTCTTTAGCAGCTATTTTTGTCATTTCATCCAGTTTCTCCACCAGTCTTCTCCTTCCCTCTGTGTTTTTCTCTCCAGCTGTGACATCTGAGACGTTCTGATGCACAAACATGCAGCTTGGATTCAATTGTACATTCTTCATCCTCATGAAGGCCTGAACAACAATCTGAAGAATGTCCTGCATCTCAGATGGGTTTTCTCCAAATATATTGATCAGGGTCATGTTTCCAAGACCAACAACAAATGTGGCCAGTTCATTGTCATGATGTGTTGTTGGCCTTCCAGATAATTCTGGTGCACGAAGCCCTTCAGTATCAACAACCAGAATATAGTCAAAGTTCAGCTCAGTTTTCTTCTCATCCGAGACTCTGACCAGCTGCATGAAAGCTCCTCTGGTGCATCTGCCAGCACTGACGGCAAACTGCAGACCAAACAGGGCATTCAGCATAGTGGATTTCCCTGAACTCTGAAGCCCCAAAACTGACAGCACAAAGAGTCTCTGGTCTCCCAGTTTCTTCACAAGTTCATCTAAAACAGCAGAGACCCAGATCAGAGGAACATGAGCAGCATCTCCATCCATCAGCTCCAGGGGGAATCCAGAGATCATCATATCTGCTGCAAAAATCGGGAGAGAAGGAAAGTCAAACTGCAGACTCCTATTCTTCTTCATGGATGACCCAGATTCATAGATCTGACCGCACTCTCTCAGGATGTGCTCCAAGCCAAACTCTGTAAGATTGATTAGTTCTGATGTACTTTCTAGGTTTGTTTCTTTAGTCTGCAGTTGATCTTGTTTAACATGCATCTTTTTTAATTCTGCGACTTCATGCCATTTGGCATAATACTGCTTATGAAGTTCACAGAGCTTCTCTGAAGTAAATTCATCCAACATGTTCATCATCCATTTGAGAAAATGTTTTTTTTCACTGTCTCTCTGTGATTTCATTTGTTCAATAAATGTCTTCATAAACTCAGTCACTCCATGTGTCACCTGCTTTTCTCTTATTTCTCTCATCTTCTTCAGTTTGGTGCTTTTATCTTCCTCCAGATTTTCTCCTCGTAGACGATGCAGCTCTTTGTTTATTTTACACCAGTCATGCCACAGTTTTCCCTGACAGGGCAGGATTGTTTCTTTCACTGTTGATGGATCTTTTCCTCTCAGTAAATTCATGATCTTCAGTGCTGCCTGTTTCCCTCTCTGACACTCTGGATCCTCTTCATCTACTCTGATTCCTGAGTGTTTGGCCACATCTTGAAGTTTGAATGCCTTTTTCTGCAGAGTCTCTCTGATAGTCTTTCTTATTAGATTAGATGTGTCGCCTGCATTTTTGTCAGAAAGACCAATTATGAATTTTCCATTCCCCAGTTCAGTTTCATCACAGCTGTTTTCTGTGAGCAGACAAATGAAAGGCTGAGGAGATTTGCAGAGTGATCTCACCAAACCCTTATAATGGTTCTTCTGTCCAAAATCAGGTAAGAAAAGGACATTTACTGAACTCATACTGGTCAGAATCTCATATTGTTTCTGATTGTCTGCTGCATCACCATGCAGATTACAGAAAGCAACACAGTCATCAAATGAATCTGTGTTTCTCCCGGATGGACAGTACCAGGCGATCTCCACCACTCCGTCCATCAGTAATCTGGTTCTGCTGCCGCCTGGGCAGTTCCTGTGGAAGAACGTGTTGTGTTTCTCATTGATCAGACTGTTCACCAGCTGAGATTTAGATGAAGACACAGAGCCAAACCTGAAGAAAAACACCATTGGAGTCTCAGCCTTGTAGACCGGCTGGGTTTGACTGATGGTTTCATTATTAGTGGTCTTCATCTTCCAGCTCTTGTTGATTGGTCTGAATGTCCAGAGAGGAAACTCAATCTGTTGTGTAAAAGGATCAGGAACAAGCAGAGGCAGAGCAAACTGACACTGAGAGAGTTTAGTCACCATCAGCTGCTTCAGGAAACTATCAGCACAATGAAACACAGCCATCTGAACATCCATTGGGTGAATATCAGACTTGTAGTCTGCTCCTGTTTCCAGATCTTCTCCTTTGATGACAACTGTTTTCAATTCATCCTTCTTTATGTGTTTTATGACATTGTATCTCGATCTGTAGTTCATGTTTATCAGCTTTTGTAGGAACAAGTTTACCAGTTTATTCTCCTCATGTGGCTCATGAGCCTGAATTGAACACTTACTAATTTCAAGAATCTCTGCTGTTCCCAATTTATGTATTATTCTTTTTGTCAAATCTAGTCTGTCATAGAGTTCTTCGAGTTGTTTGTGTTTATGTGGTTTAAGCTTTGGATTTTCACCAATTTCATCTCTCTGTAAAAACAAATAGATACATGTCACATGAGCAGAGCAATTAACACAGTTTAGAAAACAAATATCATACTGAAAATTTAATGCTGTGGACATTTACCAGTAATTTAGATACATGTTAGTTTGATTTAAAATTATAGATAGAATAAAAGTTTATTTGTGTCCCTATGCTGGAATTATTCTGTTCTATTTGCAAGTCAGGTATATACATCATGTTTGTATGTTGCAATAAAAGAGAAACTATATACTATTGTTCATATACACAACTGTGAAGTGTGGCAAGATATTCCCAGACAATCAGATGTAACTAAATTAGCTCAGTTTATGAATATTAATAATCAATAATAACGGTTTATTGTTAATATTGCGGCTTAACCTAATGTCAATTTGGTTAAACAAACATATGATTGTATATGATCCTGCCTGCTTGATAGAGCTGACTCAGATTATGAATATTAATTATCAACAATAACAAATTATTATTATCAATGATAACAAATTAGTAATCATTAAAATTCTGGATTCATTTATTGTTAATTTGAACAAATAAACATAACCATAACCGGCGGTCTTCCGAGCGGACCCGGTAATGATCTATTCATTTAGAAAAGGGAATTATTACTACTTCTTGTGAAGTAGATTAATCATTCATAAGTTTTAATCAACTTATAGCAGCTAGGCAGGGGGATCTAACATTTCAATGGCTTTTTCTGTGAAGCAAACAATACAATTCACTTCATTATAATGGGATTTTTTGACTAGTCTGACATATAACGCACAAACGCACAAACATAACATAAAACATAGAACAAAGGTATACTATACTATACATACAGGTCTATAGAACATATAACAAACAGAGAGAAATAGCAAAGCAAGGAAATAGAGGGTTCAGATAAAGAGTGGTAAATCTACCTCAGTTCCACACCCTATTAAGGATCACCAAAATTATCAAAAACACCTTTTTGATAAAAGGGGCACAGCTTATTCGCATAACTAAAATACCTGGGGCCTCATGTATCATTGCTGCGTACGCACAAAAACTTTGCGTACGCCAGGTTTCACGCTCAGAATCGCTCACGTTTGGATTTACTAACAATGAACTGAACGTGGGAATGTGCGCAGCTTCACGGCAGCTTTCTGGCAGGCGTACGCACATTTTTTGTGCGTGTCTGTTTTATTTCCATTGGCGACTCCTAGAGGCAGTTGTGTTAAATTCCTCTCTACAAAGTGTCTGAGCCTTGTAATGGCAGCTGTATGAGACGGGTTCATCTAGCAGGTATATAAGGTTTCCATACCATACAGTTGAGCAGCTAAACATTAAAGCACAATTTGCAGCGGTCGCCTGTTTTCCCAGTGTAATCTGAGTGATCTACTGCACGCACATTGCTATAAAGACACTATCTGAAGATGAATTTGCATGCGTGAATCAGAAACATTTCCATTCAATAAATGTGCAAATAAAATATGATGCACAGACTTATTGATGATTCCTACTTGTCTTTCTCATGATAAATAGTGGGCAAAATCTGATATGTAGCGGGGAAAAAAAGAAGAATGAGTTCACAGACGCTGGAATCGAGCCGAGATTATGCGTCTTATGAGCTGCGCCACTGAGACTGTTAAGGGTACTGCAACATTTTACAGCTATAAACCACACTATGTCTTTTTTTTAACGCACTCAGTGCGATGTTCAGACCCAACTGTGTTAACCGCATCAGCTAAACTCTCCCACTCTATTTTTTTCTTTTGTTGTTAATTCCGGAGGACAAACTTGCAAATAACACCGCTTTTCCCCCGGTCTACCTCCGAAAGCAGCACCTCCAATTCACATTCTGTTCAAAGTTTCTCTTTTTGCTTGATTTTGCCTTTGCTTTTTCGTTGGGTTTTGCCATTAGCATAGTCATTAGCATATTCATACGGGGGAGGAGGCAGGGAGGGGTTTTGTTCTCGTGCATGTTGCGCTCAGTTTCACGTTCATTCAGATGTACAAAAGAATATGCGTGACATTCGGCGTAGGCAGTGTTTCATACATCTGAATTTTTTTCTGCGTAAGCACATTTACAGCTTTGTGCGTACGCAATGTTTTAGTATGATTTCCACGCAAGTCTTCGTACATGAGGCCCCTGGAGTTTAGGGTTGCGGTCTCTCTCTTTTGCGAGTTTCTTCCGTTGTGATGGGAGTTCTTTGATGCCCTTTCTTGATGCGTGGAGTTTGCAATACAGGTCGGAGGAACGCGATTACAACTTTAAACTGAGTTTACTTTGCCGGAAAAATAAGAAAATGTGGGCTTGGATCGAGCCACACAGCACAGGAGAGCCGCTAGACCCCTCAAAGGGGTGACCTCCTTGAGCGGTTCTTTGTTCGAACGTTCTGCCTCTATTGGGGAGGAGCCAGGTTTTAAGCGTGGGTTCCGTTACACCCCATTTAGCATGCTTGACCAATGATATCAGGGCAAAGTTTGAGCACGAAACTTCCTTTGTCTCTAGGCTGCTCAAATGCAAATTTGAGTATCCGCCCAAAGCATGCGGAGAGGCATTAATTCAGAGCATTAAAGAATGCATGCCATACGAGTTATTATCATGCTCTACGCATCATGTGTTGTAAAATGTCAACAGAAACCCATCGGTACCAAACATGGGGGGTTTTAAAGTACATCAACATAATTCCCACATCCTTACATTATTTATGCTTCAATTAGGCCTAAAATACCAGGCGTGCAGGTCATATGAGGGATTAAACATGTAAAAAAAGTCAGAAATGAAATACAGTTTATAAGTTTACAAGACATAACCTTTAGTTTTTGGCTGATCCTGGATTTCTGAGTCCCCAGTCGTGTGTGTGTGTGTGTGTGTGTGTGTGTGTGTGTGTGTGTGTGTGTGTGTGTTTGTAAGAAGGGAGAGACAGGAATGTCTTTGAAGTCTTGGTCACCCATCCCTGGTCTTTATCTAGATAAGTCAGATGTCACCAGGGCGCGGTTTTTCAAAAGGTTTAATCCGGATAAAATTGATCCAGATTTAGTAATCCTGTTTTTGCGATCCGTGATCACGTAATCCAGCTTACTTTTTGAGCCAGTTTTTCAAAGCAACATTGGATTGGATCAATCTGATCCGGATAGGAACTTTTCAGGATCACTAAATCTGGATTACCAGTGCTCAATCACAATGTAGATGGATAGATAGGCCTATGTAAAGAGAATAGCCAGTGTGGGGTCAATATAACTTTTTTTTTTTAAATGAAACCACACACATAAAAAAAAATTTAAAAAAATAAATAAAAACCTAAAAACAATAAAAACCCCACCCCATCCTCTTCCAGCAGTCGGCTCATCTGAGACCTACAACACTGTACATTAAGTATATTTATAATAAGTTTCAAATATAGATGTAAATAAAAAAGACTTAATGTCAAAAAATCCACAATAATTTCAGACTTCCTCATCTGATGTGGAGAGAGCAGCTTGTCTGAGCGCAGCCTTTAGGAGGAGAATCTCAAGTCATTGGCCTTGGTTTGCTGCAGTTTGGTCAGAGTCAGTTGTTTCTCTGCCAGATGAAGTTGTGCTGCTGCTCTTTCAGTCTCTTTTTGCAATTGTTGAAAGAGATTTCAAAAATCAGTGATTGCCATTCTTTGCATTTTTTTTTTTTTTTTGGTTATTCTGTAATCATTGCATGCATCACTAATAAATATTCTCAAAAGAAAAATAGTTTCCATTGTGATGAATATATATATATATATATATATATATATCAATTAGTGACAGAATAAAATGGATTGTTTTTGGTCAGTTTTGACAGCTGTTTGGGGGATTATTTTATGAGGCCAAGCTATTTCTACTTTGCTGTAGGCCTATACTGAAAGGCTGAATACGTTAAAGCCAATAATCACTATAGCCTGACAGATGAACAAATAAAATGAAAACCTTATGAATAAATAGTATATCTTGTGTAAGATACTGCATGATCCAAATATAATATTATTTAATAAATTTTTCAAGTTTTCATTACATTTTGGGCATGAAATCCACACTAAATCCCCCCTTCTGATGGGATCAGTTTAATCCAGGGTTTTTGGATCAAAGTGATCCAGATCCTACAAAAAAGGTCTGAAAAACCCAAAGTAAAGGTTTGATCTGGATCCAAAACAAGATTGGATTACGTGATCTAATCCGATTAGGTAATCCGTTTTTTCTTTTGAAAAACCCATTTTCAAGATTTGATCCAATCCCTTATCCAAAATCCTAGTGGATTACTTTTGAAAAACCGGCCCCTGGGATTACCTAATCGGATTAGATCACGTAATCCAATCTTGGTTTGGATCCGGATCAAACCTTTTGTTTGGGTTTTTCAGACCTTTTTTGTAGAATCTGGATCACTTTGATCCAAAAAACGTGGATTAAACTGATCCCATCAGAAGGGTATATTCAGCGTGGAATTCATGCCCAAAATGGAATGAAAACTTTAAAAAATTATTAAATAAAACTATATTTGGATCATGCAGTATCTTACGAGATATACTATCTATTCACAAGGTTTTAATTTTATTTGTTCATCTGTCAGGCTATAGTGATTATTGGCTTTAACGTATTCAGCCTTTCAGTATAGGCCTACAGCAAAGCAGAAAGAGTTTGGCCTCATAAAACAATCCCCCAAACAGCTGTCAAAATTTACCAAAAACAATCCATTTTATTCTTTTACTAATTGATACATATATATATATATATATATATATATATATATATATATATATATATATATATATATATATATATATATATATTCATCACAATGGAAAATATTTTTCTTTTTAGAATATTTATTAGTGATGCATGCAATGATTGCAGAATAACAAAAAAAAATAAAAAATGCAAAGAATGGCAATCACTGATTTTTGTAATCACTATCAGCAATTGCAAAAAGAGACTGAAAGAGCAGAAGCACAACTTCATCTGGCAGAGAAACAACTGACTCTGACCAAACTGCAGCAAACCAAGGCCAATGACTTTAAATCCGCCTCCTAAAGGCTGCGCTCAGACAAGCTGCTCTCTCCATATCAGATGAGGAAGTCTGAAATTATTGTGGATTTTTTGACATTAAGTCTTTTTTTTTAATTTACATCTATATTTGAAACTTTTTATAAATATCCTCAATGTTCAGTGTTGTAGGTCTCAGATGAGTGGACTGCTGGAAGAGGATGGGGGTGGGGTTTTTCTTGTTTTTATTATTTATTATTATTTGAATAATTTTTTAATTTTCTTAGTTTTCATTTCAAATAAAAATAAAGTTATATTGACCCCATGCTGCCTATTGTACTTGTCGCTCCTTACATAGTTCTACATTGGGATGTCCTATGCTGTTTGAGCACTGGTTATCCAGATTTAGTGATCCTGAAAAGTTCCTATCCAGATCAGACTGATCCAATCCAATGGTGCTTTGAAAAACTGGCTCAAAAAGTAAGCTGGATTACGTGATCATTGATCGCAAAAACAGGATTACTAAATACAGATCAATTTTATCCGGATTAAACCTTTTGAAAAACCGGGCCCAGGAGTCGTAAAACCCACACCGGAGGCGCAGACCGCTTTTTAGAATCAATACGCAGTTTTATCTATGGACTGTACGCTACACAGACCCCTACAGGACTGTAAACTCACTGCTTGATGGTTATGAATAAAACAGTTGGTTGTCATTGGTCACTTACCTCTAAAGAAGAGACAGTGTGTGAGCAGCACATTTTTATGTCCTCTATTTCTTTTCTTCTGTCTACTTCATTGTCCTGTAGTCTTAGTCTCATTAGTTCATCTTGCTTCATTCTTTCTTCCTCCATCTTTGTCTTCATCTCTTCTATCTTGTCTTCATATTTCTCTTGTTTTGTTCTGTACTCTTCTTCCTTCTGTTTGTATTCTTCTTCTCTTCTCCTTCTCTCTGTGTCATGATTCTGTCTTTCTTCCTCCATCTTTGTCTTCATCTCTTCTATCTTGTCTTCATATTTCTCTTGTTTAGTTCTGTACTCTTCTTCCTTTTGTTTGAATTCTTCTTCTCTTCTCCTCCTCTCTGTGTCATGATTCTGTCTTTCTTCCTCCAACTTTGTCTTTATCTTTTCTATTTCTACTTTATGCTTGGCCAGAAGATCTTCTTTCTCTCTTTCTACTCTCTCCCTCTCTCTTGTTATTTCCTCTGTCTTCTTTTTAATTTTCTCATCATATTGATCAATTATATTTTGCTGTTTCTCCTTCATCTTCTCAATCTCTTCTTCCCTCTTTTGTTTTTCTCTTTCCATCTTTTCCTCATATTGCTCTTTTTTAGTTCTGTACTCTTCTTCCTTCTGGTTGAGTTCTTCTTCTCTTCTCCTCTTTTCTGTTTCATGATTCTGTCTTTCTTCCTCCAGCTTTGTCTTCATCTTTTCTATTTCTGCTTCAAGTTTAGCCTGAAGATCTGCTTTTTCTTTTCTGATTTCATCTCTCTCTTTTTTAAGTCTCTGATACATTTCATCCCATATCTTTTGTTCTTTCTCCTTATTTTTCTCAAATTCTTCTTCTCTTCTTTTTCTTTCTGCATCAAACTTCTGTTTTTCTGCCTCAAGTTTTGTTTCCAATTCTCTCTTCATGTCTGTTTTATACTGCTCTTCACTGTTTTTAAACTCTTCGTCTCTTCTTCTCCTTTCTGCTTCATGATTCTGTCTTTCTTCCTTCATCATCTTTTGCATGTTTTCCAATTCTGATTCAAGTTTGTCCTGCAGATTTTCTTTATCTTTTTCTATTCTCTCTTTCTCCCTTCTGAATTCATCTCTCTCTTCTTTAAGTCTATGATACAATTCATCCCATATCTTTTGTTCTTTTTCCTTATTTTTCTCAAATTCTTCTTCTTTTCTTTTCCTTTCTGTATCGAAGTTCTGTTTTTCCTCTTCATGTTTAGCCAGGAGTTCTTCTATCTGTCTCTTCAGTTGTTCTACTTCATTTATTAACATCTTCATTTGTGCTTCTTGTTTTTCTCTTTCCATCTGTCTGAATATTTTACATGAGTAGTAACTCCCTCCATTCTCATTCACCATGTCATTGATTTTCTGCAGTAGTTCAGTCACCTGTGTGCGATCTTCAGTCTCATTATTATTGAACACATGGTATCTGTTTCCACACTGTTCAATGAGGTTCATCAGTGTCGATTCGGGTTCATCCAAATACTCTTCAATGGTCTTGTTCTTCAGACCATCTCCCCTGGTGAAGAGCACCATAGTGTACATTTTGGAGTTTTCCCCAAAAGTCTCCTGAATTTTCTTCACTGTGTTTTCTTCCTCCTCAGTGAATCGCCCCAATGTTATCAGTAGGAGAAACACATGTGGTCCAGGCAGAGTCATTGAGATGCACTCTGTGATTTCTCTCTGAATCTCCTCTTGACTAAGTTTAGTATCAAACAGTCCAGGAGTGTCAATCACAGTAATGGATCTGCCATCAACATCAGCTGTTTCTCTCTGACATTTTTTAGTAATTGATTTTTGAGAGACATCTGCTATAAATGCTTCTCTTCCTAAGATGGTGTTTCCAGTTGCACTCTTCCCTACTCCAGTTTTTCCCAATAAGACGATCCTCATATCATCTGAAGCCTCTTTTAAATCTGAAAAGAGAAAACTGAAGTTGTGAAGACGACCAAGTTGTGCATTAAAATTCTGCTTAAATGTCAAAAAGATAAAGCCAATTATGTTTAGGTTAGAGTATACCAAAGCCACTCTAGGTCTTTAGGAAATTGTTAAAACATTGGTAATAGAGAGATTGTCTGCACTCTCTCTCTCTCTCTGAATGCCCACATAATATTCCCCTTTTATAGTAAATGTCTTTCAAATATGTTTTGAAGTAGACGTCAAACATACACATTTTCTGATCATTAACTTATTAAGTCTATAATGAAATAAATGTATTCCTCATTTCTTCATATTTTTCCATTTGTGCATTCAAAAATGTTTCAGTAGAGAAACAAATTTCAGCATTTACGTCCACCATCTCCTCCAGTTCAGACACCAACAAGACATTCAGTGACAGCGTTTACCAATTAGGTCTGTCCTGTGCTCAGATTTCTTAATGATTACACTCTCAGAAATAAAGGTACACGAGCTGTCACTGGGGTGGTACCTTTTCAAAAGGTACACATTTGTACTTAAAGGGTCCATATTGGTGCCTCAAAAGTATATATTAGTACCTAAAAATTTAAAGAGGAACACCTTTGTACTTTTTAGGTATTAATATGTACCCTTGAGGTATTAATATGAACCTTTAAGGTACAAATGTGTACCCTTTGAAAAGGTACCACCCCAGTGACAGCCTGTGTACCTTTATTTCTGAGAGTGTAGAACCGTGATGTGGTTTGTGATCTCTGAGCTGATCTCCCATCCTAGCTGGCCATCGAAACACCTGATAGGTATTATAGCAAGGGTTCCGGATATCCACTGTCCTAGACTGTCCAGCCTGACTCAACAGACCTGCCAGAAAGTTTATTTTATGCCTACCTCGATTAGCTAGCCCGAGTGTAACTAATTGAGACTATAGCTAAACTATTCAAGATAGTGTACCTTCAGGTACAGGACTGGACACCTCTGAACTGTAACTTTATAATATATTCATTTTACAATTATTATATAATTTTAACTCAAAGACTGTAAGTAAGTGATGTTTAAAGTTCGGTATATGATTATTTTCAATTACATTGTCAGTAACTTACACAAGATGTTTCTTTGTTGCTGCTTAATTTTTCCATCTTCCTGATCCAAATCCTTATTTTCTGCAGTGATAGAACCTACATATTGGATTTGTTGTTCATCCCAGGATATTTCTTCTGCCTCCTCAAACATGTCACAGGTAAGAAACTGCACCTTTTCTTCCTTAAGAATCTTCTCAGTCTTTTCAAGTATTTCAGACTGGCACCCAAATTTTTGTTGATCAAACTGAAGATGTCCACCTCCACATTCCTGCATTAATTGATGAATACAGTTGCTGTGAATCTCCTCTGCTTTAGTCAACATTATAGTGTGTTTAATGGCCTCCTCGCTGAATTCATTCAGCACATTGAGCACTCTGTTTCTGTCTTCCTCAGTGAAGTCATTCTGCTGCAGTACTAGTATGATCACATGAGGTCCAGGAGCAGACAGATTCACAATCTCCTTCACTGCCTGTGTGATCTGAGAGCTGGACAGATCTGGATTCAGCAGTTGAGGAGCGTTGATCACTGTAACCTCGCTGTCCTGCAGTTTTCCTCTCTCTCTCTCGATGTGCTGCTCTACATCAGCAGATGGTGCTTCACTCTCAAACGCTGCTCTTCCTAAGATGAAGTTTCCCACACTGCTGTTCTCTGTAATATTTTTTCCCAGTAGAACAATCCTCAGATCACTCACTGGAACACACAACACAAACAATGGTGATACTACTACTGTGCCATAGGCATTAATAACACATATAAAATAGCGCTGCTCCTGGTACTAGGTATTCACACTTAGGGCGTACTCACACTATGCTATCCGAACCATGCCCAGGCCTGTTTTCCGGATCATTTAAGAAGTGTGATTGCACTAAATCGGGCTCAGGCACGGTTCACTTGGCCGCCCTGGCCCGGTTGGAAGAGGTGGGCCTGAGCGCAGTTCACTTGGGTTCACAAATGAATCATCCAGCAATCATTCGAACGGGCAGTTGACTTTAATTATGGCTAATGCTATCAAAATAAAAACCCATCTGTGTTTAAGCAGGGTAGCAAGATCAAAGTTTAAGACATTAGATTCATAAATATGCACAGGCACCTTTCTTTATACAAAGTTAAACTTTATTGACTTATCTAACAGAGACTAACACCTAACACAAACACACATTCATACAAGTGTAGAGAAGAGTAAAGAAGGTAAAGTAAGAGGTTGAGAGAATGTAATGATGGAAAAACCTCGGATTTTGTAAGACCAAACCAAGCGACCAAAAATAATCAATTCAACCCTTCTATGGTCTCTTTAGTGTTGCATTTAGTTTACACCAGTTCAGATGGAAGTGTTACTTGCGTTCCTTTTGTGGTATGAAGAAACTCCCTCTGTTGAGCATGTGGCTGGCTGGTTGTTCTTTGTCAGCTTGGAGTGGGGAGGAGTCGGTTGTTTCAAGTTTGAAGGGGCAACAGTGCGAGTCGTGAAGACAACTGGTTTGTGGCACAGTAAACTAAACTAAAGTTAGAATTTCGATGGAAAAAAGAAAAGAAGGTATCAGAGATGGGAATGACTGAGCTGTGCGATTAACCCATTTTGTCTGGGTCCCCATCCCTGGAGTTCTCTGGGTTCAAGCCTTTTCTGGCCTGAGGTTTCTGGGATTTCTGCTTTCTTGGAGGTTTCCTGCTTAGGTCTCTGTTCTCTGGTTAGGTTTCTTTTTTTTTTTTTTTAGGTCTTACGGCGGTGACCTTAGGCACAAGCTTTTATAAGGATGGTTTATACCCACTCTCCAGGCGAAGTTGACCAATCAGAATTTAAACTTCCCTGAGACATAATTTATAGTTCTTTGTTCAGAAATGTAGTCATTTGCATAAGTATTTTGATGTAAACTGGGGCAGAAATGTTCAAGTTTCTTAAAATGTTAACATGTTGCACTCGTATTAACATAAAATGTAAATAATCGTTCAGTACACCAAATTAGCTTCAAAAGGACATCAAACATGAACTGTCTATGAGCTTGATTAGCTCCTGTAGACTTAAATATTGATTGCAGAAGTATTAAAACCATAATATTAATAAAGGAGCAAGGGAAATGTTGCAAACCACATAATTACACATAAAGAAAGAATAAAAGTTTACATTAAAACATCAGTCTTAAGCAAGGAGTTTGTAGAAGTTTTCTCTGTGTCCAGTTATGACCACATTCCTTTGTGTCGTAAATACCTTGGGATTGAGTTAGAATTGACCATCCAGAGTTTTCCTGGGCAGAAGTTAGTGCTGTGTTGGCTGACGCTCTTGTTGAATAAAAGCAAAATAATTATGTGTCTGATCGGCCACTTTCAGTACACAAACTACACATAACGATGCAATATTTTTAATTACACTTATATTTTATGATCCTAAGGAAGATGAAACTGGTCCATATGAATGCGGAAGAAGCGTCAAACAAGAGTGATTTATGTTAAGTCAATGCAAATGCGCAAATAGGCATCCTGCTGCACGATATGCGCAGCGCGAATTGATCGTTTTGCGTGAATTGCTCAAGTTCAAAAATCTGAACCTAAGCGGACATTCATGCCGCGTTAACCAATCAGGAGCTTGCTCTTGTGGGGGCATGATTGTGACGTAACGCCTGTTGTTGGTGTACCGGAGGAAGTCCTCCAGCCGACATCAACAACAGTTCATCAAACTGGGCTTGGCTCAGACAGAAGCACCGCTGAAAATTTCCGTCAACCAGGTTCAGTTTTTGGAGGAGTTTGTGACTTTGGCACGCAAATGAAGCAAGTAAACTCAAATGTTCAAGCGGCTATTTTTGCGTGAATAGCGCGACTTATCTGCGTCTTGTGTGAACACAGCATAAAAGTTACTGACAAAGTCCCTGTCAAAATCTGAATACAATAACCCGTTATTGTATCAAAAATCTAAAAAATTACAAGAACACACACAGCACACGATTGGCTATGTTGCTGTGAAAAAAGGAACTTTAACCCTTTATTCTCAGCAGCCGAATCTCCGTCTGTCAGTAATCATCATCTTCGCATCATGATCAGTCCCGTGATCCCCCGCACCTCCGCTAGTATCTGAAGTGAAAGCGCGAGCACATTTTACCGGAATTGGAAGTACATATTTGGTGATGTACTGCATCGACATCGATGCGATCAAACGATCCAAACCCAACTTGATTCATTTATTCGACTCCGATTCAAATATTCTGCTATAGAATCAAAAGTTTTACACATGTTGCACTTTTAGATTTAAACCTCAGCTGGATGTTTTCAATTACTTAAAGCCGTGTTACACACTGCATGGAAGCTCATTCTCAAAAACCCATGATAGGAGCTCTTCAAAGACTTCTGTGAAGAATGCAAATGAATTATTTTTGTGTTTAAAGTGTGTAGTAATATGAATGAATTGTATGAAAGTGTGAGATGCTTACCTGAACTATTTATGTTTTAAATGTTTATGTCCATACTTACCTTATACTTAACTTTCACATATATATTTTGTCTATTTTATTTTTGGGATTTTTTGGATTGGACACTTTTTGCACTGTAAATAAAACCACCTCTCCACCATAGTGCTATGTCGACTGAGCCATCATTTGTTTCTTGTTACACACATTTACCATATAACAACGCCTATCTGTGACAGTGGACAAGAAAGAGATTTACTACAATTATACCAAGAATAAAACATGACAGAACACTAGGAGGTTGTTGAAAGAAACAGGTTTAACTCTACAGTATCTCGTGTAACCACAGAATCTTTGTTTCAGCCATGGAAAGATATACATACATTCATTAATTTTTTTTTTTAATTTCTTTATTAATCAAAGGTCGCCACAGCCTAATGAACCGCCAACTTATACAGCATATGTTTTATGAAGCGGATGCTCTTCCAGCTGCAACCCAGTACTGGGAAGCACCCATACTCTTTCATTCACATACACAAACTCTATGGCCAATTAGAGTAGGCTCTATGGCCGGCGTTTGAGGTTACAGAAGTAACCCTTCGTTCCACGAGGAGGGGAACGGAAGTGCTATAGGTGGATTTGATCTAGAAAATCCACATATGGGAGGATTCGGTTCAGAGGCCGCTTGTCTGAAAGAGTATTGAACGGGCCAATGAATTGGCAGCGTAAGCTTGCGCAGGTGTGCCTCATTGCCAATTATCCCAGCATATAAGCACACCTGGAGTGAGCAAACGCCATCCTTTTAAGCTGAAGAATCTTTTAACAGCTAAGGGACAGTCATTATGGCAACGGAGTATAGCACTTCCGTTCCCCTCCTCGGGGAACGAAGGGTTACTTCTGTAACCTTGAACGTTCCCCCTCGGTTGGGGAACTCCAGTGCTATAGGTGGATTTGATTGCGCATCTATGTGGACCATACTTAAGGATACTGATCCAATCTTAAGGATACTGATTCGAGTGGCTCTAAGGGATCTGAACGCAAGCTCGTGAGAACGAGGGCGAGATCCCGAGAGGGCATGAGAGGGGGCGAGTTAGATCAATTCGACTAGCGCCTCTGAGGAACCGGATGATGAGGTTGTGCTTTTCCACGATGCCACCAGCTATCGCGTTGATAAGCGGAGATGGCGGCCACGTAAACTTTGAGAGTGGAGGGCGACAGCCTGCTCTCCAGCTTCTCTCGAAGGAAAGAGAGCACAACACTGATCTGGCAGTTTCGGGGGTCTTCTCTGCGAGAGACACACCATTCAGTGAATAGACTCCACTTCAGGGCGTAGGCGCGCCTTGTGGAGGGGGCTCTAGCCTGAGTGATAGTATCAACCACCGCAGACAGTAGGCTACCTAAGTCTTCCTTGCGTCTATGGATCACACATGGAGGTTCCAGAGATCAGGGCAAGGGTGCCAGATGGTGCCCTGTCCCTGAGAGAGTAGGTCCTCTCTCAAAGGGATCCGCCAGGGGAGGGCCGTCGCGAGGAGGGAGAGCTCTGATATTCAGGTCCGGTTGGGCCAGAGGAGCGCAACTAGCAGAACCTGCTCCTCGTCCTCCCTGACCTAGTACAATAGCTGCGCGAGCAGACTCACTGGGGAACACGCATACTTGCCAGCTGTGGGCCAGTGCATCCGTGCCGAGAGAGCCCTCGGTCAGGGAAAAGAACAACTAGCAATGAGCGTTCACGGAGGAAGCAAACAGATCGATCTGGGCCTCCCCGAATCGCGCCCATATCAGCTGGACAGACTCAGGGTTGAGTCTTTATTCTCCAGAATGAATTGGTGCCGTGAGAGCGCATCGGCTGCACGGTTGAGCATACCTGGGATGTGAATGGCGCGCAGCAATTTCAGCCGCGGATGACTCCAGAGGAGCAGATGGCGGGCGAGCTGAGACATGCGGCGAGAGCACATACCCCCCATGCGGTTGATATACGCTGCCGCCGCTGTACTGTCCGTCCTGACCAGCACGTATTGCTGCTCCAACACCGGAGAAAAACGGCGGAGAGCGAGGAACACTGCCAACAGCTCTAGGCGGTTGATATGCCAATGCAGCTGGGCACCTTTCCATAGGCCCGCAGCTGCATAACCGCAACACAGGGCTCCCCAGCCCGTGTTGGAAGCATCTGTTGAGACAACAACATGAATGGACGCCTGTCCCAGAGGCACACCGGCCTGCAGGAACGAGGGGTCGTTCCGAGGGCTGAGGGTGCGGCGACACAGCGCAGTAACAGAGACTCGGTGTGTGCCCGCATGCCATGCGCGTCTTGGGACTTGATCTAGAAGCCAGTGCCGAAGTAGTCTCTTATGGAGCAATCCTAGCGGCGTGACAGCCGCAGTGGATGCCATATGCCCCTGGAGCCTCTGAAAGTATTTCAGTGGGTCCACTATTTTGCTGTCGAGCTCCCTCAGACAGTTCAGCAACAGCCGAGCGCGCTCTTCGGAGAGGCGCGCTACCATGGTGACCGAGTCCAACTCCATCCCGAGAAAAGAGATCTTCTGCACCGGGGCGAGTTTCCTCTTTTCTCGGTTGACCTGAAGCCCCAACAGGCGAAGGTGCCGGAGCATCTTGTCTCTGTGCATAGTCAATTGCTCCCGCGAGTGGGCAAAAATCAGTCAGTCATCGAGATAATTGAGTATGCGGATTCCCGCTAAGGCACCCTCCGCGAGTTTGGTGAAGACCCGCGGAGACAGAGAGAGCCCGAAGGGGAGGACCTTGTATTGCCACACTCGACCTTCGAACGCAAACCGCAGAAACTGGCGGTGGCGTGAAAGAATGGAGACATGAAAACACGCGTCCTTCAGGTCTATGGCTGCAAACCAATCCCGAGGACGAACGCATCAGAGAATGCGCTTCTGCGTAAGCATTCTGAACGGCAGCTTGTGAAGGCAGCGGTTCAAAACGCGCAGATCTAGGATTGGCCGTGACCCACCACTCTTTTTGGGCATGATGAAGTACTGGCAGTAAAAACCCGCTCTCCATCTCGGCTGGAAGGACCGGCTCGATTGCACCCTTCGCCAGGAGGACAGCAATCTCCTCTCGCAAGACAGGGGCGGACAGGGGGTTGACCCTGGTGAAATACACACCCATGAACTTGGGGGGCCGTTTCGCGAACTGAATTGCATAGCCGAGTCTGATTGTGCGTATGAGACCGTCCCCCCAGTGCCCGTGAGCCACTGGCGGCTCATGAGCCACTGGCGAAATGCAATGAACCTGCGAGCTAGTGAGCCTGTGTCTCAGACTGGCAGATTTTGGGCTGTCACATCCGGGGAAGTGGAAAAGTGCTCTTTCATTAAAGTTTTCCTGGCAAAAAAAAGTGCCGTTGGAAATGGGACCCCGCCCTCCAGCGGGGAAAGAGCAAGTTCACTCTTCTCCAGGAAACCACCGCATCCAGAAACGCACAGTCGGAGCGCCGTCCTAAAAAAGGACGTGCTGCACGACTGTGTTGCTCTCTTTGTGAAGTTGCAACTTTATACGCACCGCTCTGGAGGAGCGGACCCAAAGAACGCCAGGCAAGGTAGAAAACCGTCTGCCGCTGTGTTGTACACACTCTGGACCGGAAGAATGCTCTCGTTCACTCGGTATCGCTGAATCACAGCAGGAGGAACCCTCATCGACTCGATCAGAAAGTCTCTGAAGCGAAAAGGATGGCGTTTACTCGCTCCAGGTGTGCTTATATGCTGGGATAATTGGCAATGAGGCACACCTGCGCAAGCTTACGCTGCCAATTCATTGGCATGTTCAATACTCTTTCAGACAAGCGGCTTCTAAACGGAATCCTCCCATACGTGGATTTTCTAGATCAAATCCACCTATAGCACTGGAGTTCCCCAACCGAAGGGGAACCTGAATTTATTCAGTTTTTATTCAGTAATTTATTCATTTTTATTTAATATATTAAGGTTTTAGTTATGATACTCCACTGGATACTCCCAAAATAATTCAGCAGAAATCCGCAGATTTTTACCAAAATTCTTCGCAAAAATAGCAAAAAACGTCCGCAGATTCCATCTGGCCCTAGTGATTAGTTACTTTCATAATGATGTAATTCCGTTTGTAACTCAGTAATTTGTGAGGAGTAACAAGTAATTATATCTAATTACAAATTTAGTAACATGCCCAAAACTCATGTTTCAACCAACAACTCAAAAACCTTGTCTTTTTGCACATTAATAGATTTGCAGAATTGAATATTGAGTATTACCAATATTTTGTGACTTACTATTAGGTCTGTCAAAATTTGGACTCTGCCGGCCTCTTTTAACTGCAAAAAAAAAAAAAAAAAACATGCACAATTTCAAATTTCACAAATTAATTTACCAAATGTTTTTAAACTAAAATGTTCCTTTTTATTTTAACACAAAAATGTATTTAGCAACAAAATAATGCAGAAAATGAAAGACATCGGTATACGTCATTTTTTATTTTTGAGTACTGTTAACATATGGATTATTATTTTTGTTGTTATTTTTTTACCTTCCGCCATTGTACTGGGTTTCTTGTCAGGGGATCTTTGAATTGGTTTTTGCAGACTTCTGCTTCCTGCAGATAAACAAAGCAATAAAATACTGAAAAGGTACAAGCTACAAAAGCTACTTTGCATGTCAAAAGTCATTCAATGTAAGCAAAAAAAGAAAATTTAAATTTATTATTTAATTTACCCTGTTTTCATGTTAGACAACCTGTCTGTTCCTCAGTGGTTTGAGTCTTACCACATGAGCAGGTTTTTCTAGGTTGCCTGTAAGGGAGAGAAATTCAAAGATTTTCAGCTGGCCACAGGAATTCCTCAGGGTTCAATTATTGGACCATCCTGTTCTCCATCTACACCACACCACTCTGACCCATTATTCAGAAACATGGCTTCTTTTTTCTCAACCAGCTGATTCAAAACCTGTAGAAGAACAAACTTTAAAGCAATGCAAAAAGGGCTTGATGCAGGTTTGCTCCATCCTCACAAATTAGGCTGCACAACATAAATACAACTTGTCGTTCAGCCCCTTGTCATTTCTATAGGCTGGAATATTAAAATACTCTCTAGCTGGACATCTATTGAATGTAATTAGACTATTACAAATTATTCAAAATGCTGCAGCTCAAATGTTCTTCAACAAACAAACATTAGCCCATGTATTACTTTTCTTTATCTGCATTGGCTACCAATTGAAGCATCTTAAGCAACTAAAAACGCTGATGTTTGATCTTGGGACTTGTAGAGCTGCACAATGATGGATTTGTTCTTTAGTGTTTAGACTTTCAGCAGTGAAAATTAAACCACACTCAACTGAACTAAACTTCAACTTTCAAAACTGGATTGACAGTTTCTGTTTACTAGAACTTTTATAAGAAGCTGCTTTGACACAATTTACATTGTAAAGGCTCTAATTTAATTGAATTGATGTTTGCTTTCAGGTAAGTAAATAAACATTGCCTTGTGCTATTAATACATTCAATGTGATCATGTCATTGGCCCATGAACATTTCCTGCTTGTTATCAAACTACTTCATAACTGGAACAACAGGCAATTCAATCATAACTTAATGTTAAAACAGCTGTCATAACATTATTTATCAATATGTGGCTCTTTTTGGATTCTCAGAAGCTGTAGAAATTAAAAATGTAAATTAGGAAATATGTCGGGACTGTTGTTGTTGTTTTAATTAATCAAAAGGGTCTATAATGTGTTTTTGTTGATTGTATGATTATACTTTTAGTTACTTTTTATGTGTAGTATGCTGTTTTAGTATGCATGTTAGTTGCACAAACACACTCATTTGTGAGTTGTTAGTGTGATGTGTAGGTGTTAGAGAGCACAAGCTTTTGACCATAAAAGTGTAATATTAAAGTCAGAATTCATTAAACTGGAACAAACAGGTTGTAAATTGTGATGGAATTGACACGTGTGGATGTCTGATGTAAAAATAAACGAAGATTCACAGAGCTGGATGGATTCTTGTGTCATGATCAAGTGAAGGAGTAAGTGTCAAAACTTGTGAAATGATCTCAAGAATCTTATCGATTACCTACCAAGCTTGTGTTTTCCTCTAACAATGGCTAAAACCAGGGGCGTTGCTAGACCCCATTTACTGTGGCACGTGTCCCAGTAAAAATCGCCAGTGCCCCATGCAGTAAATGCTGTACGGTGCAATTTACTTTATATGAAAGTGTAAGAGTGGTAATCCCAGAATAAAGAATTCTTTATGAGCAACCGAACCAACACGGATGGAAGCAATGTAGTTTATTTAAAAAGCAAACTGAGCATGCAGAAAGAAACCACACCTGTGCAACTCCTTGACACTGACGTGCTTCTCTGCTCGCAGTGTTGTGAACTGGTTGTTCCGGTTGTGAACATGCACGTCAAAAAATAGCCACAGCGGTCATGTGCTGTGAAACCGGCGTTACAGTCAACGAATCAAAGTTTAAATAATATGATAGTAATCTTATTTAGACTAAGCATGGCTCCTGATAAATTTTTTTGTATAAAGCTAAAAGGAAGGATAATGAGTCAGGGAGGTTACTTAATAAACCTAATTCTCAGCCATGAATTGGGTCTAAGACAACACACAACTCTATAAAACATTTGTTATATATATATATATATATATATATATATATATATATATATATATATATATATATATATATATATATATATATATATATGTTTGTGTGTGTGTGTGTGTGTGTATTTTTTTCTTTTTTGAAGGGGGAGCTGTGCCCCAGAGCTTATGTCTAGCAATGCTCCTGGTGGAAACTGTGTATAATTTGCACTTCTCATGATTATTAGCCCTTTATGATGAATTGTACATTGCATAATTTCCTTTCATAGAGTGAAATACCACCCGTACTATACAATAAAGTGCACTGCAAAAGTTTGAACCCTTAAAGAAGTGGCCAAATCAAAACTGAAAACTGTGACAGTATAATTTCACATGGGAGAAAAACATTTCTCCATTTTAACTTTTTTTCTCATTCACCTCATGTATTTCTGCCACTATTTGTGTGCTTTTAAAAGTAAATATGTTTAAACTTACTGCATTGCACCATCAGAATAGCCTACAACAGACAAATGCACTTCCTTAAACCATTCTTTAACTTGCTCATACTAACATTTTGTCTGGGGTTTATTAAGATATTTATTCTTTTACTGAACAGTAAATTGATAGGAGAGGATGTTTTATATTTTTAATCTATTTATATGGTCAGATAGTAATAATTATTTCTTACCTGAACAAGAATCCATGTCATATTCTGAGCCAAATTGAAAGAGAAAGTCAGTCTGTGACAGAAAATGGAGATGTGAACCTGAATGCGTCGCGTCATGTTGAGTAGGTGTGCTCTATACTGTCATGATCCTCTCCACCCATAAAAGTACTCTTATTTTTAAGCTTGATGTTTGGTTTTTCTCTCAAGCAATTTAGTAAAAATATATCTTCTTAAATGATTTGAACAAACCTTACAGACAAGCCAATAACACATAAATCAAGTGCAATCTAAAATAAGATCAGATAGCAAGTTTGATCACTCTACCCAAAGAAAACAAAGGGTTGACAAGCATGTTAGATTTTCCTTTGTGATTGGTTTATTTGTGTTAATTCCTGTCCTTGTGTGCAGACTGAGATGTAATTGGTTGTTTGCAAGAGGGCTGAGAGAAATGATTGACAACCCTCGGATTGGAAAGTGGAGCTGAGATGCGCTGTCTACAGTAAACGATTGATTAAAGTTTACACTTGGGAATAAAAAAACTTGCCCATTATGATAAAATGATTAACAATGTACTAAATGCAAGAGTTAGAGTTGTAATAAAATTAATTTTGGTCAAAAATATTTCAACAAAAATTAATATTTATCTTTTCTAATAGTGTAAATAGTGTCACACACATACGTTCACAAAAAAGATGAACAATGGTTTCTGCCAAATCGCAAAATGTACATTTGTTTTTAATGCAAGCAAGTTGCCGCGAGCTGAATAATTCAAACAATCCAGTGAGAGCGAGCCTCCAGTAAACGATTCACTATATCAGTGGCGGCGAAGCAGTGGCGCAATATAGTGCTGTCGCCTCACAGCAAGAAGGTTGCTGGGTTGCTGGTTCGCTCCGAGCAGGAAATTTAAAATATCTGTCATCGTGATCATTTATTACCTTTTTGATCGTGTGATTTACTATTACAGCCCTTAACACAACAAGAACGTAACACTGTATTTACTCTGCGAAAGACGCGAAAGTCATAACAGCTCACGTTAACTCGGATACAACACAAATGGCGGCTATGTCCCATAATGCAATTCGGTGTTTACGAGGGTGACGTCACCTGACAAAGACCAATTACTCATTTCTGCAAATGTGACGAGTGCTTTATTTTAACATGAGAGTGCAGTAATGTACACTAATCATTAAAACAGATTTGCGATCTCTTAAATAGGTTTCTCCTGATTTTAAATAAACTGCAAGTCCTCTCATCATCATCGCGTCTGTGCTCAGACTGTTTACAATTGCGATCTTCTCGCTATTAAAGTAGACATTATTTATCTTTGCTCTTTAACTAAATTTGGTCAAAAACTATGCAGTATTTAGAAGTAGATCGATGCATGACCAATGACAATGATAACAGACTTCTTATTTGGCTGTATCGTGAAGTGAAACTTACTTTTAGCAATGGTGGAACTTTTTTATTTCTTTACGACAAAAGAATTATACTGGAAATGTTTCTGTTGAGGTATTTGTGTGATTTATACATAATAGCTGTATCCTGATATGTCTTAAAGCATTAATAGATTGTACAGGCATTACAGGTCAAAGAAATCTATACATTTATCAAAACAAACAATAGGGCTCTTAAAACACTGCTTTGTTAAATGTAGTGTTGTCATATTTTAAACACCTCAAGTTAAATGAGGTCATTTATTTTATTATTTTATTACTGGCTGTGTACTTGTCTTTTTTGTAAAATTATTTTAGTTTAAGATTAAGTGCCCTATCATACACCCGGGGCAGTGTGGCGCAAGACGCGGCGCAAGACGCGGCGCAATAGTCTTTTGGTAGTTTCAGCTTGGCGCAAGAGTGGTTTTGAGGCGTTGCGCTACGCTGTTTAAATAGCAAATGCATTAGCGCTCATTTGTGTGCCCATAGGCGTTCTGGTGTAAAAAGGAAGGCGTTCTGAGGTGGACCGCTGGCGCGTTGCTATTTTGAGAATCTAAAATAGATTTTTCATTAGACCAAAACTAACCCGGTCTAAACTCCAGCGCAGAGTTGCGCCTCGCTTACACACTGCTTAATACACACAAGAGAGCAATAGGCAAATATCTTTACATATGAATAAAATTTAAATATTAAGGATATATATATAGTATATAATAAGAATAGATATAGAATATAAATGTAAAGGATTAAAATATTACAAAACATATTATTTTCTAGCCTACATAAATATGAAAAATCACTGCTTTTATGTCTTCTTCATCTCGGGAGGCTTTTTCAGTTCATTCATAACAATTTGCTTTTGTATAATGTTATTATTATTAGCAGTATTATTTATTATATCCAAATTTATATTTGTTTTATTAAAAACAAGCTTAGATTTGTCCACCTGTCAGGTTTTAGACCATATGGGGCACAGCATGTGTTTTAGGATATAACTCAGGTTTTTGAGCACACTTCATTATTATTGTTCATTTATTCGTTTGCTGGAAATTAGAACTGAATTTAGAAATAGTTTTGAAACGAATATTTGCGTTTAACAAACAAAATTATTTATTTATAGGCTAATTGATGTCTGTGCGTAAAGGTTTCCCTATCCAAGAGCGAAAGTGAAAGTAGATCCATTATCTCTCATTCTCACGCAGTAGATGCTCTGTTTAACAGTTTTCTGTTAACTGTGAACTGTTTGCTAGTAAAATGTTCAGTTTTTCCACTTAGACTTACTTTGCATCCTGTAAATGGCGAATGCGCTTATGGCGTGACGCAGCTGGCTCTTAAAGGGAATGGGAGATGAGACTCTGATTGGTTTATTCTCAAAACACACCTATAACTCATTAAGAAAATAAACTCAACCCTTTTAGACCATGCGCCACGGCACAAAGCAGATTTCCCGTCCTTAAATTAGCAAAAACGCGTCCTGACACGCCCTGAAAGCGTTTGCGCCCTGCGCTTTGCACTCTGCGCATGGACCATCAAAATAGAGCCCTAAGTGTCAAATAAAATCTACATGTGATGTACAGCTATTTAAGAAACTAATTTGCCATATTGTAAAGAAAAATTAATAAATATTCAGGCATTTATCATCTGTTTGTCAGTTGGTTGTTGTCCTTCCTGTTGTTGTCCTTATGTGTTTCCTGATTCCAGTTTATATCCTGTTCTTGCTGCTAAAGTCTAGTTCTAGTTTAGTCTGTTTGAGTTCCTACATGTTTGTTTATTTGGTTACTTTGTTACTTTGATTTTGGGATTCTTGTCACTGCACAATACATCAATTAAACTGCACTTGAATTCTACAACCAGTTTTTGTTCCTGTTTTGATCACCCAAACGTGACAAAAATGTACATTTCTGGTAGAATATCCCTTATCCGTCTACCCCTGAACCAACCCTCTCAGGAAACAATCTGCATTTTATGTATTCAAAATACTTTATTCTGTGTGATTAACAAGCTGTTTTCCTGATGGGGACTAAAAATGGTAATGATAATGATGATGATAATTAAATCTTCTCACAAAATAATTAATCTCAATCATTAATAACATTCAATCTAATCCAGTCTATGATGAATTATGAGGAATGTCACATCCACCTATTATTTCCATTATTTCCTTTATCAAAGAAGACACATCTGTTCAAAGAATCACGATAAAATCATGAAAAATCATCACTTACTCTTTTATTCACCAAACGATACAACAAGAAAATCCCAACCATCAGACACATTAAAACAGGGGTGTCCACACTCGGTCCTGGAGGGTCGGTGTCCTGGAGAGTTTAGCTCCAACCCTAATCAATCACACCTGAACCAGCTAATCCAGCTCTTACTAGGTATACTAGAAACTTCCAGACAGGTGTGATGAAGCAAGTTGGAGCTAAGATCAGCAGGACACCGGCCCTCCAGGACCGACTTTGGACACCCCTGCATTAAAAGCACATACCCACACATTATCATTATTTACTTCATTCTAAAAATACACTGTTCACAATATTGTGGGTAATCAACAGTCCATTAAAGAAACACAGAGAGATCCGATTCTTCATCCATCCCATTTGGGATAAGTGATTTAAAACTTAGCTTAACTTAACTTTAGACCCAACAATATCTGTTTAATAATTAACACATACTCTAAATTTGATCAACACTTGATTTTATTTAGTATTTAAACATGATACAAATCACATTCAATTTTTGAAAGCATTTTTTTTCTGTCTCAATATATTTCACAAAAATGTAATGTAAGACGTTTATCCAAACCTACTGAATATATGTGTTGTGTTAATCATGCAGGATCTCTAAATGGAAACATGACAATAAGCATATACTGTATATTAACTGAAAAAGGAACAAACTACATATAGAAGAATTTAAGTGAATATGCTTTTGGTAAAGACATGCATACTACTTGTCGAAGTTCAGTTTTTATGGTGTGATTGTATTGATCCTCTTAAGAACAAGTTTACTAGAAAATATTGGCTGGAAAAAAACAGTATTATTTGTTGTTTAATTATTTCTATCATGAAAATCAGCGATTTTTTTAACCTTTTTACTTTGCATGGTTCTGCTATAATGTTTGTTACAATACTTTGAAATTCTCATAGCCGCAAGTTTTTGAACAAATTCTGTGGATTATTAATCTCAGCTTTTTGATATCATCTATAACGCTCAAGTGTCTTTGATAATTGCTGTTTAAATGTATTTATTCAGACTCTCAATAGCTTCCTTTTGAGTGTATTTCCTCCATTCATCTGGAATCTTTCCACTCCCCTCATAGGTTTTATTATAGTGCTTTTCCACATCTTGTTGGAATCTGCATACAAACCACTTCCAGTAGGGCAGCTCTGAGAGATCTGGGGTGATGCTCCATGAGGCATATTTAGGACCTGCTGTTCTGTATTCCCTCCAGAGGACTTTTTTATCTGATCTGTTTGGGTAAAAATGTCGGTCACTGGCTACTGCTGATGTGCAGATGCTGATAGACAGGTTTGTTGTTCCTCTGTAAAACCATCCATTCAGTCCATTATTATGATGGAAAGGAACGCTGTGATCTCCAGGATGGTCTTCTATGGTGTTTGTGCAGATGGCGGCACAGAAAGGACACTGAACCCAACAGCACTGACAGAAGTGATCAATCAGAATCTCGTCTGGTCTGTGTGCTTGTTCAAGCTTTACTTGAAACATCTCTGGGCGGAATTTACTGAAAATGTCAAACTTAATAGAAGGAAGCTCTTTCTTTATCACATCTTCTAGAAAACTGACATTAGCATCACCTTGATTCACTCCAATAAGGTCACTTTCAGAAAATATGAGCACACCAGAAAGCTGTTGAGTGAAATGACGCAACCACAAACCAACATCTCCATCAGTCTCTTTAACATGTATGCTGGATTCACGTGCTGCGTTTGTGATCTGTTGTTCTAGCACTTTAGTAATGTTTTCCATCTTGGGTCGAACATTTTTTTCAAATGTTTTTGTGACAAACTGGTTGACTTCATCTCTGATGAAATTTTTGAAGTGTTGTCTGGGGTTTTTAATGTAGCTGATGAATGCTCTGAAATCCTGTTTTTCTGCCAGAGTCTTCAGGATGTGTTTCTCCAGGTTTGATCTGTTTCCATTCAGTGATTCACAGTTTGTCCTCATTTGATCTGCTATATCTCTGGCAGTTGTTTTGTAGACGCTCTGCAGAATGGGCTCTTTGAGTTTATTACAAATGAATTCAGCAAAGACAGCAGTTGATGAAGCTCCTGTACAGTATTTCTGGAAGATTCTGTAGTACTCTTCACTCTTCTTCTCGAAATAGAGAAGAGGATCATTGACTTCCCTGAACATTTGGTATTGGTCTGTGAATGTCTTGCTTGTTCTCTGACATTGGTAAAGTACCAGATCAATGAAGAACTCATGCTTGAACACATATTTAACAATATTCCTGTTTTCATGTTCCTCTAATGTTGCCTTTATGTTATTTTTGATTTGTTCAATGTAGCTGATGTTGTAGCCCATCTTTGCAATGTTATACGACTGGATCATTTTATCTGTGTTCTCAGAAATGTCTGAGATTAAGGCTCTTATCTCAGCTTCATCATCTTCAGATAAATTAAGACCAATAAGATCTCTACCTTTTTTGATCAAATTTTCCACATGTGCGGTAAATCCAGTAGATTTCTTCAACTTTACATATTCTGAATAGCTTGGCAAACAGACCATGTCTTTGTACTCACTGCCGGTCAGACAGTAAAGGGGAAGACTGGCATAGCTCTCTCTGATGAGCTTTTTCATGTCTCTTGTTATGTCAATGTTAATGGCTGAAGGGTTGTCTCTGATTATCTCTGCTGTATGTTGTTTCCAAAAGGCATCAAACTGTTTTTTCATGGTATTTTCATCAATTGCTTGGTTTTCAGTTTTTAAGGCAAATTCTTTGCTCTTTTCAAACAGTGTGTTTTCATGATGTGTCCTCTCAGCATCTAACTTTTTCTTCAGGTGACGCTGCTGAAGAACCCCATTTAATTTCCTCAGAGTTTCTCTCACAATGTTTTCTTGAACCTGACTCATTTTAATCTCAAAGAAGCCTTTCCACTGATTCAGCATATTTGCATCTATGTCTTTCTCAAAGAATTCAGACATTGTCTTTTTCACTTCTTCACTTCTTTCCTTCAGTTCGCTTTGAAGATCAGTTTCCTCAACAACCTGAATTGCTTCATTTTCTATTTGGTTGTGCAGCTTTTGTTCAATCTCCAGCATGGCACTCCGAAGGCTCCAGGTCCACTTGCTGTATTCGGTCTCAATTTTCTTGTATGCTGCAATTTCTAAAGTATTTTTAAAACTGAACACAAAGTTTTCATTGAGTAAAGCCTCCCAGAGATCATTAATTCGGTGTTTTAGTTGTGTCAGCATTATGCCGTCTGATTGTGAAGCATGTGTTAGAATACGTTTCTTCAGTTCTAGAATATTCTCGCAGTAGTTTGGGTTTGGTGGTGCCATTGGTGGACTGCCCTCCCAGAGCTGAGAGAAATACTTCACATCATTCTGGACATCAAACCTAATGACATCACCGAACGCTCTTGAATCACAAACTTCCTCTTTTGCAGCGAGTTCAGTCATTTTGTCTAGTCTTTCCTGAAGTCTTCTCCTTCCCTCCATGTTTTTCTCAGTAGCTGTGACGTCTGAGACGTTTTGATGCACAAACATGCAGCTTGGATTTAGTTTGACTTTCTTCATCCTCATGAAGGCCTGAACAACAATCTGAAGAATGTCCTGCATCTCAGATGGGTTTTCTCCAAAAATGTTGATCAGGGTCATATTTCCAAGACCAACAACAAATGTTGCTATTTCATTGTCACGATAGTTTGTTGATGTTTCTTGCATTTCTGGTGCTCTTAGTCCTTCGGTATCAACAACCAGAATATAGTCAAACTTCAGCTCTGTTTTCATCTCATCTGACACTCTGACCAGCTGCATGAAAGCTCCACTGGTGCATCTGCCAGCACTGACGGCAAACTGCAGACCAAACAGGGCATTCAGCATGGTGGATTTCCCAGAGCTCTGAATCCCCAAAACCGACAGCACAAAGAGTCTCTGGTCTTCTAGTTTATTCACAAGTGAGTCTAAAACAGCAGAGACCCAGATCAGAGGAACATGAGCAGCATCTCCATCCATCAGCTCCAGTGGAAATCCAGAGATCATCATTTCTGCTGCAAGACCCGGGAGAGAACAGAAGTCAAACTGCAGACTCCTATTCTTCTTCATAGATGACCAAGATTCATAGATCTGACCACACTCTCTCATGATGTGCTCCAAGCCAAACCCTGTATGTTTGATTTGTTCTGATATTGCTTCCAGGTTTGCTTCTTCAATCTGCAGTTGATCTTCATGGTCAGGAATCTTTTTCAGTTCTAGGACTTTATTCCATTTCATGTCATACTCCTTATGAAGTTCACGGAGCTTCTCTGAAGTGAAGTCATCCAACAGGCTCATCATCCATCTGAGGAAATAATTTCTTTCATGGTCAATCTGTGATTCCATTTGTTCAATAAACATGTTCATAAACTTACTCAATCCATGTGCCACCTGCTCTTCTCTTATTTCTCTCATCTTCTTCAGTTTGTTGCTTTTATCTTCCTCCAGATTTTCTCCTCGTAGATGATGCAGCTCTTTGTTCATTTTACACCAGTCATGCCACAGTTTTCCCTGACAGGGCAGGATTGTTTCTTTCACTGTTAATGGATCTTTTCTTCTCAGTAAATTCATGATCTTCAGTGCTGCCTGTTTCCCTCTCTGACACTCTGGATCCTCTTCATCTACTCTGATTCCTGAGTGTTTGGCCACATCTTGAAGTTTGAATGCCTTTTTCTGCAGAGTCTCTCTGATAGTCTTTCTTATTTGATTAGATGTGTCACATGGATTTTTGTCAGAAAGACCAATTTTGTATTTTCCAGTCCCCAGTTCTGTTTCATCACAATTGTTGTCTGTGAGCAGGCAAATGAGGGGCTGAGGAGATTTGAAGAGTGATCTCACCAAACTCTTATAATGGTTCTTCTGTCCAAAATCTGGCAAGAAAAGGACATTTACTGAACTCATACTGGTCAGAATCTCATATTGTTTCTCATTGTCTGCTGCATCACCATGAAGATTACAGAAAGCAACACAGTCATCAAATGAATCTGTGTTTTTTCCAGATGGACAGTACCAGGCGATCTCCACCACTCCGTCCATCAGTAATCTGGTTCTGCTGCTGCCTGGGCAGTTCCTGTGGAAGAACGTGTTGTGTTTCTCATTGATCAGACTGTTCACCAGCTGAGATTTAGATGAAGACACAGAGCCAAACCTGAAGAAAAACACCATTGGAGTCTCAGCCTTGTAGACCGGCTGGGTTTGACTGATGGTTTCATTATTAGTGGTCTTCATCTTCCAGCTCTTGTTGATTTGTCTGAATGTCCAGAGAGGAAACTTAATATGTTGTGTAAATGGATCAGGAAAAAGCAGAGGCAGAGCAAACTGACACTGAGAGAGTTTAGTCACCATCAGCTGCTTCAGGAAAACATCAGCACAATGAAACACAGCCATCTGAACATCCATTGGGTGAATATCTGGCTTATTGTTTGCACCATCTACTTCATCTCCTTTCTTGGTGGTGAGAGTTCTGGGATCTTTATCTGTCTTTTTTTGTTTTATGACAGTATATCTTGCTCTGTAGTTCATGTTTATCAGCCTTTGTAGAAATGAGTTTGCCAGTTCATTCTCTTTCTGTGGCTCCTGTGTCTGAATTGAAGACTTGGTGATTTCTAGAATTGTCATTAAATTATTATTTTTTTCCAGATCAAGTCTGTGGTAGAGTGTTTTGAGTTGTTCATTGATTTGTAATCCATGCTTTGGGTTTTTTCTTTCTCTCTGTAAATAAGAATGATTCATATGTAAATATACAGATACATAAAAATATTTCAAATATATACAGATACATAAAAATTGGACAAAATGATTTTGTGAAGGCATGTCAGTACAGATCATTTGTTTTCATTTCTTTCATTTCATTTTCTTGTCGACTTAGTCGCTTTATTAATCCGGGGTCGCCACAGCGGACAGAACCGCCAACTTATCCAGCAAGTTTTTACGCAGCGGATGCCCTTCCAGCTGCAACCCATCTCTGGGAAACATCCACAAACACACACATTCACACTCATACACTATGGACAATTTAGCCTACCCAATTCACCTGTACCGCATGTCTTTGGACTGTGGGGGAAACCGGAGCACCCGGAGGAAACCCACGTGAACGCAGGGAGAACATGCAAACTCCACACAGAAACGCCAACTGAACCAGCTGAGGCTCGAACAAGTGACCTTCTTGCTGTGAGGCAACAGCACTACATACTGCGCCACTGCGTCACCCCCCAGATCATATGTGTTGACTGTAAAAGTAAACATCTGCAGAATTTGTGAATAGTAAATGGAAAAAAATTATCCCCAAAAACACTAAAAATAGGATTTGTTTTTTTAATGGTTCTAAATCCTCCAGTTGCTCCTGACCCATGTCAAAATTTTAGGCTATCACTTACCTGAGAAGAAATTGCACAGCACATTTTCATGTTCTCTATGTCTTTACTTCTCTCTGTTTCACTCTCCATAGTTTGAAATTGGGGATTATATGTCATAAATTGCAATTTTTCATTCTGAAATTTATATTGAAGTGCCTTTTTTTCTTCCTCCATCTTCATCTTTATTCTTTCTTTCTCTTCTTCATGTTTGGAAAGGAGTTCATCTCTCTCTTTTTCCAGCTGTTTTACTTTATTCTTTAACATCTCTGTTTGTTGTTCTTGTTTTTCTCTCTCCATCTGTCTGAACATCCTAAATGTGTTGAAACTTCCTCTGTTTTTTGCCACCATACCATCAATTTTCTGCAGTAATTGAGTCACCTGCATATGGTCTCCGGTCTCATTGTTATTGAACACGTGGTATCTGTTTCCACACTGTTCAATGAGGTTCATTAGAGCAGATCCAGGTGCACCCAGATACTCTTCAATGGTCTTGTTCTTTAGATCATCTCCTCTGGTGAAGAGCACCATAGTGTACATTAGGGAGTTTTCACCAAATGTCTCCATAATTTTTTTCATTGAATTTTCTTCCTCCACAGTGAACTGTCCCACAGATATCAGTAAGAGAAACACATGTGGTCCAGGCAGAGTCATTGAGATGCACTCTGTGATTTCACTCTGGATCCCTTTTTGACTGCTTTTATCAAACAGTCCAGGAGTGTCGATCACAGTAATGGATCTGCCATTGACCTGAGCTGTTTCTCTCTGACACTCTTTAGTAATTGACTCTTGAGACACATCTGAAATAAATGCTTCTCTCCCTAAGATGGTGTTTCCAGTCGCACTCTTCCCAACTCTGGTTTTTCCCAGTAGGACGATCCTTAAATCATCTGAAGATAGATAAAATCACAATGAATGTTTAATTTTGTGTAAAATAAACATTTAAAATGATTAAACAATACAGTGAAACATTAATGAAAAGGGAAAGTCATGACTTTGTATTCTTTTTTTCAAGTATTGTGACCCAAACTTTTTAAACTGCATTTAACCGAAAGTGAGTAGTTGTTATGATCACCAGCGATCTAACCACTTGAGGTCGCTGGTAAACACTCACACACACATAGGACTACAAATCTGCTTGCAAATGGACTACATAACCAGTCATGCTCCACACACACAACCGGTTCCAGATTCTGACTGATTGCATAGACACAGCTGATGCTGCTCAAGTACTGATTACACACACATATATACAGCTCACATTGAAATACTCATTGCTGAGTCTTGTTATCTGTAAACTGACATTTCAACGTATTTTCCTAGTCTTGTTTTCTTGTGTTTTTGACCTAGCCTAGTTTGTCTTTTTGTCTCAGTCTGCTGCCTGCCTTTCGACCTCTCGCCTGATCCTTTGACTACGATTCTGGACTGCCTTCATATCTGTTTGCACCCGTGTTGTCCATTGCTTGCCTGACCACGCTGAGTAAGGGGAAGCTGCAGGCCCGGAGACCCAACTGCACTCTCAGACCTGCGCGCACAGACCTGCGCTTCCAGACCAGACAGTGCCACCTGCTGTTGGGTTGGGTGAAGCGGCAGCTACGGAGACCCAACTGCACACTCAGACCAGCACTTTCTAGCAAGTAGCAACATCAGAAACGCCGATAAGGTTATTGATTATTAAAGCGATTCCGGAAAATTACCACGTTTAATGGCATAAATCAATGTGGTGTAAAATATTACACTAACAAGCAATTATTTCAGTGTTTGATTTTATCAAAATTAGTGTCAAAAGAGCATTATTTTATGATATTTACAGCTTGCTCTTATTTTATGTATTATTGTACCAATCTGGGACAATTTTCTAGCAATGTTTTCTGGCAAAATAAAAAAACTGTCAAGTAAAAATGTTAAAGTAAAATGTATAAAATATAGCACAATTATTATTTGTAACATATTTTAGTGCTGTATAGGTCTACTGTACATATTACCTTTGTACATATCTTTCTGAAAGTGCTACTAAAGACAATAACAGTAACACAAATACAGTTTATCAATTATTTATAAGTTCTGTAATGATTCAAACACGTTTTTTGGAAATCAAAATATCAGTTAATCTGCATAGAATTTACAATATGAGCTCTCTTGGGTGAAATCAAAAATAATTTGCTTGTGGTGTGTATTTTTTTCCCAGATTGATATTACAATTTAAAAAGTGGGTCTCTGCCAACATTAATACAATGTACCAAAGACTGCAGATATTTCCAGTTTTTTTGCTCTAGAAATGAAAAATCTCCCAAATAAGAATGTAAAGTATTTATTTTATTTAATGTTATTTTCTACGTAAAAATAATTAATACTCCAATTATTATTTTTCACCCTTTTTCTCTGCATTGTTTACAACTTGACTTGTAGGACCTCATGAAAAAGTACACAAAAATTACTCAAAGTACTATAATTTATTGTATGTGAAGAAATGTATTGTATATGAAGATAATATTCACTTCCTCAACTCAATACGAAACAGTGATAAATCTTTAATGATAAAAAAAGTCTGAAAATATTGAAGTAACTGAACAATATCTATTTACAAATACAGTTAATAAAAATACAACAGAATTAATGCATAAAATCAAAAATCTAGTATTTTTAATATTTCATATATTAATCTATTTAATCATAGCCTAATATTTTATAGTAGAAAAATAATTTAAAATATTATTTAGAAGCAGCTGGATCAGGTTAGTCGATCTTTTAAACAGCAGGTGGCACTGTGAAGGTCTGGAAGTGCAGGTCTAGCCGTCTGAGCGAGCAGGTCTGAGCATGCAGTTGGGTCTGCGCCACGCTACTAAACCTGCATGTGGATCCTCACCTCTGTTGTCACTGTGTCACTCCCCGAGTTATAGTAGTCACGAATTAAGAGTACATTTTTGGGGTAACTAGTACACTACCTGACAAAAGTTTTGTCTCCTATCCAAGTATTAGGATCAACAAATAATGTTGACTTCTAGTTAATCATTTGGTGTCACAAGTGTCTTATATAAAAGGCAAAGGCCTCTAGATTTTGCATATTTGAGCACAATAAAATAGGATCATGCCTTGATTATTAATGATTTCATTAGGACAGTAAGGTCTGATTTTGCTTACACTAAAGTCTCATCACTGAACAGAAATAATGTCCAGTATAGAATATAAAGTCCTGCTGCAGTGGAGACAGAATGAATATTGTGTCTGACTCCATCATGAGCTTGGAGGACTGCATTCATACATCTCTGACATGACTCAAATCACTTTATTTTCTATTATTTTTCAGTTACATTTAGGATAAACTTATATTTTTTATAATTGTATAATAAGAATAATACTTTTATTTATTTATAATATTTGTTTTATTTAAAAAAAAAATTATATATATATATATATATATATATATATATATATATATATATATATATATATATATATATATATATATATATATATATAATTATTATTATTATTATTTTTTTTTATTATTAATTACATTTTTTTTTGAGGAAGGCATGTTGTGTGCCTCAGTAGAGCTTTATGTTTAGCAACGCCCCTGCTTGAATCAGCAACCTTTTTGCTGTGAGGCGACAGTGCTAAACACTGAGCAACTGTGCCACCTCCCTCGTAAAATAAGAGCAGCACAAAAATGTATTGTGTATTTACAAACAAATGCTTTGAGTGAACAAAGAGACTAAATACTGAGGACCATGTGATAATTTGTTTTAATGAATCTGCAAAAAATGTCAACAATTCTGTGTTTTTCTGTCAATATGGAGTGCTGTGTGTACATTGAGAAATAAAATTAACTTTAATGAAAATGATGAAAATGAGTAAAATTTAAGAGGGTCTGTATACTTTCCGTACCCACTGTATGTATGACTGCTTAGTAGACATTTATATCAGCTTCTCCATCAACACCTGGATGATCCTCTGTCAGACCTTCGCTTCAGAGCCAATTCACATTAAAAAAGACACACACTGCAAAGCTTCTAGACCTTCTAGAGCAGTGTTTCCTAACCCTTTATTTTTTTAATAAATCTTTATTTCTATGGCACTTTTACAATGTAGATTGTATAGATTCAGTTTAGTTCAGTTCAGTGTGGTTTAATTTTCACTACTGAAAGTCCAAACACTGAAGAGCAAATCTATTGATGTGCAGATTCACAAGTCCCAAACCAAGCAAGCCAGTGGTGACAGTGAAGAGGAACAAAACTTCACCAATTGACCAAAGTCAAGGAAAAAACCTGGAGAGTAACCAGGCTCAGTTGGGCATGACCATTTCTACTCTGACCAAGTATAATTAGATCATGCAATTATACTTTGAAGCATATGTCAATGAACAATTATAGGACAAATATTCTAAAACATTTCAATCAGTAGCCTACATGTCAAGTATTAGGCCTACCTATGTGCAATATTAAGTATATATCTGAAAAGTACATTAAAGTAATTTGAAAGTATAATAATTTTTTAACACTTGAATGTTGAAGGGCAATCAGACAAACATGGTAATAAAGGGGTACTTGGTGACAATTAATAACAGGCGCAAAGGATGTTCCTGGAGACGAATGAGTGTGGCACCAGGGAACAACAGACATTGAAAACAGAATAATAAAGAAGAAATGACAAAGCTACAATGCAAATAAAAAGGCATGCAGTTTGAATATGAACAGTTCCAAACCAAATTCTGTTATTAAATAATAACTTATCAATATTTATATGTTATTCCAACCCAGAATTATTTATTTGATAACTGACCAAATTGGATTTCCTGTCAGGAAATAATGTTGGCAGTAGGCTACTGGAGAATTTGTTTTTAATTCATTTGTACATGTGTTAGGCTATTTTATTATTATTACTCTTACCACAAGTCATTTTTGCTTTCTTGTCGGGTGGATCTGTACGATCTTCTATTTGTCGTTTACTCCCTAAAGATAAAACAAAGAGAAAAAGTATTGTAAGAATAATGGTACAGACCACAGAAAAGGTGTTGGTATGTGTGAATATCCAACACAATCTCACAGCAATTCATAACTTTTTCATTTAGTGGCTAATTCGTACGATCTAATTCGTACAATTTAGTACGATTTGCTTATCCCCCAATGACGGTTGGGGTTAGGGGTGGGGTTAGGTGCCACGCCTCCTTTTTAAAATAGTACCATTTCGTACGACTGAACTCGTACGAATTAGCCACTAAACTGGCAAAACGTAAAATACTTACTTTTTCTCGTGAGATCAGGCTGGAATATCAGACATTGTGGGGGAAAAAATGCTATATTTCATGTTCTTTAAAAACAACATTTCAACCTTTGTTATATCGATATTCACAAATGGACGTAATGGAGCCTTTTCACATTTCTGGGTTTCTAAGCAGTGAATTCGTAGTTGGAAACCTCAGAGCGCAGTGAATGGGAGAGTACAACAAAAGTTTTTTTTACAAACCTATATGCTGAAATAATGACAGAAAAACTCAATGATGGTGTTATCAAGACTTTTAGAAAGGTGAAAACAATAGTGTGAGACTGATAACGGCAGCCGCAAGAGATAAAATCACAATGAATGCATTACACACACACACCACACACATGCGCTCTTTTGTTTCATTTTTGTAATCTGATGCAAAGATTATCCAATACATGCAGAAATACTGATAAATGTGCATACATTTATTAAAAAATCTAAATATTAAAAACTTTTCAACTTTTAAAATGACCGTGAAATGCGTCATAACAGACTAAGGGGTCCATTTTCTAATATTTAATTAGGCTACTTATAGTAGTTTCATTTGAAAGAATTGTTCAAATGTTTGCCTACTCTCATGAAAAACAAAATGGTACATTCTGTACAGCAGGCTAAATGGCTGCTTGGGGTGGCCCTAAGGGTAGCCTACCTTTTTGTTCTACCTTAGTGTTGTTTTCCCCAACACTGAGATTCAATACGCTGGCAGCATTAGATTTTTATGTACATCTGGCAATGTATCGACGATATTCACCGTTTCTATCATTGCAAATTTTACTGTTCTGTTTCAAAATGCTGTATAAGGGTGCAATGAGTAATGCTAATTAAATCTACTTCTTTTGTTTTAAAGCGATTACTAAAGTTAGTCTCAGTGTTGTAAAATGGCTCATGTAAAAAAAACTGCTTTTAAAAAATATTCAAGGTGCTTTTAATTAGGCTGGGCTACTGGTTTACCCAATAAATAAGATTAAAATTGCTTACATTTAGAATTTAAGTAAATAGTATATTTCAGCTTATTAAACAAATCTATTTCAACGCATTTGACTCTTACCTGCAATTGGCGCCATTGCGTGCTCGTTACAGCCAAAAGAGAAAGAAATTTAGCACGGAAATGAACACATGCATGAGCTATTTGTCAAACTTCCTTTGTTCAGGGAACTGCTCTTGTTCCCTCCAAAATCTGCACTTGTGTGTGTAGGCGGGGCATATAGGGTGCATATTGTAAGTTTTAGAGAATGTTTATGAATAAAAAATAAAACAAAAAAATTAAAAATAATTATAAAAAATAAGCTGGAGTTCTCAACTCTATAAATGTCATCACTTAGGCTATTTACCTTTGTGTTATTTCATATCTTTCTTTTGCAGGGCATTTAATATGAATTTTGTTTTGGAGCTGCAATGAATATTGAACACAAATTTAGAAGAAACTACAAAAACGCTGTATCTTTTGAGTAGCTTAATATTTGTTATGTTGTATTAAAAGTTTTCTTTCTAAAGCTAGTTTTTGTAAATGTTTGTGAACTTTTTGAAATCTTAATGATTTTTGCAAATAACATAACTATGGCTTTAGCATGAAAAATTAATTGCAATATAGGGCAGTAAATTACATTAAAAGATTTAATCAACAGAAAGCTGTCATAAATATATTTTATACACAAACACAAAGAGAGAAAATTTGAGTTTACACCTTTAATACACATTTCAAATGGATTATACAATCACAAAATCTACACAAACGAATGAAATATTACCTACAAAAGTAAACCCACAGCACTATTTGTTTCTAAACACATGAGAGTGGTGGAGTTTATTATGACTGGCAGATGTCGCTGCTTCACATGTTTATTCTTATGATGACCAAACTAGCAAGTCTCTGAAGAAAAATAGGCTTCTTTCACTCTCACCTGTTTCTTTTCCTTAAACATTCAAGACCATTGAACTGGAAGTCTTTTGCTTAGTTTTTTTTTTGCTCTAAGTATACTTGTTCTAGTTATCTTCACACTCTAACAAATGTGCGTGCGCGTTATTTCTGAGAATAAACACAGGGGAGTTCCCTTAGCTATATTTAGGCTAGATTCCTTTAATAAAGTCACTCATTTCAGGAGTGTGTAGTGAAGATCATTCCCCCACACACACTGAGGGGAATCCACAACAGATCACAATGACATTTTCTGACATTTTCAACAATTCATCGCAGTTATAATCCACATTAATGAAAGGAAATGCCGGTGAGTGCAGGAAATCTATTCAATAAATGCAGTGGTTATTATGTAGGGCACAAAACCACAAGCCTACATCGAGGTCACCATTTTAGCACAATTAAGCAGTGGTTTGCTGATTTTCCAGATTTGGTCAGTACTCATATGTGCAGCACTAATACTGACAATATTCAGATATTAACAGCAAAATTGACTGAACAGTTAATGTGCCAACAAATACTTCTCCCCATGTATGCTGTTTTAAGGGGACCTATTAAGCAAAAATTACTTTCATAAAGGGTTTAAACAGTATGTGAATATAACCAGCCTCTACTGCTAAAATGAGTTTATTTTATTTTCTATAATCACATATGATAAAGCAGTCTGCAGAAACACTTTGACATTCTCCCTTTGTAGGAGTCATCTGAGGGTGAAAGCCCCACCCACTAGTGACCATCTCAGCCTCGTTAGCATAAACAGCCCTGAGTGAGAAGCACCCATTGGTCATTAGAGTTCTGAGCTGCTGAAGATAATGTCAGTTTCTGCCAATATGCTGACACACAAGCATTTTTAGCTCCTCCCTCTTTTAAAAAGAGCCTCATTTAAATTTAAAGCAACAGTCACCAAAACGACACAATAGAATCAAACCCTAAAAGGATCGGATTCAGAGAGTTATTAAACATTATTTGTGTGGTATTTTGTGCTGAAACTCTTCACATAAACACTCTAGGGACATCTGAGACTTATTTTACTGACTTATCTTGTAAAAGAGGGCTAATAGGTTCCCTTCCAACCATAGAAAAAATGTGTAATCTGCTAAATTATTTAGAGAATGAGTTAATAAGAGAAAGGGTGCAATATGATGAACTGAATTTAATAGGCATTAAAACGCATGAAGATATTACCCTAATATTTTATCAACACCAGCAGAAAAGATAAGAACCTCAATGTGGTCAAGACACTTACTTCAAGTGTATTTTTTGTTCCTGTATTTTTGCTCTCTGCTGCTTGTTTTATTATAACATTTGGTAGTCTATAGCAGTGTTTCCCAAACCTGTTCCTGAAGGCACACCAACAGAACACATTTTCGACCTCGTCCTAATCAAACACACCTAAATCAACTCATCGGAGAACATAAGAAGAGACTCTAAAACCTGACGTTAGTGGGTCAGATTAGGGAGAATATGTACTGTTGGTGTGCCTTTGCTTGGGAAACACTGCTCTATAGCACTCTAAATGTATTTGTAAAGGTAAGACTGATTAGTGCAGCCCAAACATGATAATAAATGATGATTTCAGCACTAGTAATCAACAAAATATGCCCGTTTTATTGGGTTTAGTGGCATTGTTTACATTTTGCTCTCCAATATGGCCGACTGATGCATCATGAAAACATTCTTGATATAAATAGCTATGTATATGGACGTAATGGACTTTAATGGACTGGCCTTCTATCAATAAAACACTTACAAATAAATTCTACTTCTTGTTTTATTATAACATTTGGCAGTCTACAGTAGTGTTTCCCAAACCTGTTCCTGAAGGCACACCAACAGTACACTTTTTCAACCTCGTCCTAATGAAACAAACCTAAATCAACACATCAAAACACAAGAAGAAACTCTAAAACAGGAAGGTAATGGGTCAGATAAGGGAGACATCCAAAATATCTATTGTTGGTGTGCCTTTGGGAACAGGTTTGAGAAACACTGCTCTATAGTACTCTAAATGTACTTTTAATGGTAAGACTAATTAGTGCAGCACAAACATGACAATAAATTATGATTTCAGCACTATAATCGACTAAATATACCAGTTTTATTGGGTTTAGTGGCATTGTTTACATTTTGCTCTCCAATATGGCCGACTAATGTGTCATGAAAACATACTTGATATAAATAGGCATGTATATGGACATACTGGGCTTTAATGGACTGGCTTTCTATCAGTTAAACACATATACAGCAGTTCAATAGCTTACACAGAGTAAATTCAAGATTTATTGTTTAGTACAGTTGTTTTTGCTCTCTTCTGCTTGATTTATTATACCTTTTGGCAGTCTATGGCAGTGTTTCCCAACCCTGTTCCTGAAGGCACACCAACAATTCACATTTTCAAGCTTTCCCTAATCAAACACACCTGAATCAACTCATCAGAACATAAGAAGAGACTCCAAAACCTGAAGTTAATGGGTCAGATAAGGGACACATCCAAAATATGTACTGTTGGTGTGCCTTTGGGAACAGGTTTGGGAAACACTGCTCTATAGTACTCTAAATGTATTTGTAAAGGTAAGACTGATTAGTGCAGCCCAAACATGACAATAAATGATGATTTCAGCACTAATAATCAGCTAAATATAACCATTTTATTGGGTTTAGTGGCATTGTTTACATTTTGCTCTCCAATATGGCCGACTAATGTGTCATGAAAACATACTTGATATAAATAGTGAAGTATATGGACATAATTTACTTCAATGGACTGGCCTTCTATCAATAAAACACTTACAAATAAATTTTACTTCTTGTTTTATTATAACATTTGGCAGTCTACAGTTGTGTTTCCCAAACCTGTTCCTGAAGGCACACCAACAGTACACTTTTTCAACCTCGTCCTAATGAAACAAACCTAAATCAACTCATCAAAACACAAGAAGAAACTTTAAAACGGGAAGTTATTGGGTCAGATAAGGGAGAAATCCAAAATATGTACTGTTGGTGTGCCTTTGGGAACAGGTTTGGGAAACACTGCTCTATAGTACTCTAAATGTATTTTTAATAGTAAGACTGATTAGTGCAGCCCAAAACATGACAATAAATGATGATTTCAGCACTAGTAATCAGCTAAATATACCAGTTTTATTTGGTTTAGTGGCATTGTTTACAGTTTGCTCTCCAATATGGCCGACTAATGTGTCATGAAAACATACTTGATATAAATAGGCATGTATATGGACATACTGGGCTTTAATGGACTGGCTTTCTATCAGTTTAACACATATACAGCAGTTCAATAGCTTATACAAACTAAATTCAAGATTTATTGTTTAGTACAGTTGTTTTTGCTCTCTTCTATTCATCTGAACATAAGAAGAGACTCCAAAACCTGAAGTTAATGGGTCAGATAAGGGACACATCCGAATACTGGATGTACTGTTGGTGTGCCTCTGGGAACAGGGTTGGGAAACATTGCTTTGTGGTACTCTAAATGTATTTTAAATGTTAAGACTGATAAGTGCAGCCCAAAACATGACAATAACTGATCACTTTCAGTACTAGTTATCAACAAAATATGCCTGATTTATTTGGTTTAGTGGCATTGTTTACATTTTGCTCTCCAATATGGCCGACTGATGATGCGTCATGAAAACACTCTATAAATATGGACATACTGGACTTTCTATCAGTTAATGGACTGGCGTTCTATCAGCAAAACAAATACAAGGAAGTTCAACAGGTTACACTGAGTGAATTTAACAAGGTTTAATCTTTATTATATCCACAAATTATATTACACTGGATTGGCATACTAACATTTTAACACAAACATCAACCAATTATTTACTACTATTTTATGTACAGTCTAAAATCTCTGTTAGAAGTACAGTCATGTGATGAAGTTTGGACACACTGTTGAATTTAGTCATTTATTTTGTACCAGGCCATAAAAAAATCTATATGGTCATTCCCTGCTGAAAAATCCAGCTTAAACCAGCCTAGGCTGATTTTAGAGGGGTTTTGGCCACTTCCAGGCTGGTTTCCAGCCATTTCCAGCCTGGTCTTAGCTTGTCAGGCTGGAAAATGACTAGCCAAATCCAGCTAAAACCAGCTTCACCAGCCTGGTTTAAGCTGCATATAGCTGGTTTTGGCTAGACTCCCAGCTTGGCTAGGCTGGTCAAGCAGGTTTTAACTGGTCATCTCCCAGCCTGACCAGCTAAGACCAGGCTGGAAATGGCTGGAAACCAGCCTGGAAGTGGCCAAAACCCCTCTAAAACCAGCCTGGTCGACCAGCTAAAACCAGCCAACCAGCCTAGGCTGGTTTAAGCTGGATTTTTCGGCAGGGTTGGCAGGTCTTAAAATGTATAAGATAAAACCTAAGATAAACATCATGACAATGAATCTCTGCAACCCAGTACAGGGAAACACCCATACACACTCCCATTCATACACATACACTACAGCCAATTTAGTTTATTTAATTCCTCTATGTGTTTGGACTAGGAGGCAGGACTGGAGCACCCTGATGAAACCCACGCCAACATGGGGAGAACATGCCAACATTCACACACACACAGACACTCATACACTACTCATACACTACAACCAATAGCACATGTGTTTGGACTAGGGGAAACTGGAGCACCTGGAAGAAATCCACACCAACACTGAGAGAATGTGCAAACTCCACACAGAAATGCCTACTGACACAGCTGGGACTCGAACTAAAGACCTTATTGTTGTGAGGCAACAGTGCTGACCGCTGAGCCACCATGTCGCCTGTCTTAATACTTATTGAACAAAAATAAGGCCAATACAGAAACAGCAGGGTGACAAACTGAGGATTCAGACCCTGTAGATGCACTTTTGTCAGTAATGATTGAAGTCCTGATTTTCTGGAAGAGTGAAAGGTGTTTGATTAGCACTGACTTATTTATATTCATCCTATAAAATGTTGTTCAGTTGAGGTTTTATTTCCCCTTTAGATAATAACTGTATGTGCATAGGGTGCCAAAACTTTTTCACATGACTGTAAATGAAACAAATCCCATAGTCAGGAAGACTTCATGTTTTGCAAAAGCCCGAATTGTAAAATTTGGAGCAGATATAGTTTGAATCTGGGTACAAATGCACATTAGCACTGATGCATAAATACATTACACAAAATGAGTCGGCTCGTCTAGGCTGACTTCAGTGAAGATCTCTTCTGCTGTTCCTCGCGCTGCAATACAGAAAATACACCGACATTAATACTGGAAACATGCATTATTACATACAGTTAAAGACTAAATAATTAGCAATCCTGTGAAATTGTTGTTCTTTTTTAAACTCCTAAGTTTTTCTCTGTATTTCCTATTATATTTTACTTCTGGAGAAATTGACTCCCCTTTGGTTATGTTGGTGGCTGTTTTTGCCCCATTGACCTCCATTATAATCACATTTTTTTGCAAAGGCTTGACAGCATATAATCATGCATTCTTGATTGTTGCATGATTTGATTGTTGATTGTTGCATGGCTTTGCAATCAAGAATGCATGATTATAAACTGTCATGCCTTTGCATTAAAAAAATATAACGGAAGTCAATGGGGCAAAAACAGCCACCAACATAACCAAAGATTATACCCAGATTGTATTGTTGAATTTTTTTGTTAAAAAAAAAATCAAAGCATTTTCCCCAAATATGTGTCAAAATAAGGTTTATTTAATTAAATTAAAACTCAAAATCCCCCAGAGTGGATGAAAACCTCCCCAACAGCACACAAGGGTTAATTATAGACTGACCAGCATTGTTGTTTTCATTCTGCTCTGCGTTGTCAGCTTCAGATGCGGCTGGATTACTAAAGTCTGATTCTCCTCCAATCAGATCCAGGTCCAGGTTAAACTCCACTTTCTTCAAAGGCGGAGTCGAGCTGACTGAGCTCGAGCAGAAACTGTTTTCCTCTGGAACATTCGAGTCTCCTTTAGAGTCATATAAAAATCATTAATCATATATGATCATTAAAATGGAAAACTATTATTAAACATATTTATTAACTAATGGATAAAGATCAGAATCTGTATGGTTTTTATGCATATATACAGTTGAAGTCAGAATTATTCGCCCCCTGTTTATTTTTTTCCCCAATTTCTGTTTAAAGCAGAGCAGATTTCCTCAACACATTTCTAATCATAATAGTTTTCATAACTCATTTCTAGTAACTGATTTATTTTGTTTATATCAGTAAATAATATTTGACTAGATATTCTTCAAGACACTTCTATACAGCTTAAAGTGACATAATTAGGTTAACTAGGCAGGTTAGGGTAATTAGGCAAGTTATTGTATTACGATAGTTTGTTCTGTAGACTATCAAGAGAAAAAAACTTAAAGGGGCTAATAATATCTATAATAATATTATTCTAGTCACTAATATTATATAATATTATTAATATCAATAATATTATTCTAGTCAAAATAAAACAAATGAGACTTTCTCCAGAAGAAAAACTATTATCAGACATACTGTGAAAATTTCTTTGCCCTGTTAAACATCATTTAGGAAATGTTTGAAAAAAATGTAAAATAAATATTATGATGTCATATTATTAATCACTATATATTTTTTGCCAATTCACTGTTTTTCTATTTAGATGTTATTCTCAAAGTAGATGTTACTGTCTTCAAGTTAAGTGTCTTGTTAAGCGTCTTATGCAAAATTTTAAAAGGTAGTCCAGGTTTGCTAAATAATGTGTAATAAAGATGGTTTAAAAAGACTTTTGAGATCACGAAGCGTGAATATTTGATCAAAACTTCAAATGTTAATTGATAAATGAAAATGATACAAGTATTTCACATTTTTACAGTATTTACAGTAGTTTGTTCTGCTCTCTAAACATTTATTAGATCAAAAATACAGTAAAAACTGTAAAACTGTGAACAAATATTATTATTTACCATAAATGTCAATAAAAATTATAAATAATAATATCATTTAAAATCCTTATTGAATGTCATTCATTTGTTTTCTTTTCGGTTTAGTGCCTTTATTAATCTGGGGTCGCCACAGCGGAATGAACCGCCAACTTATCTAGCACATGCTTTACGCAGCGGATGCCCTTCCAGCTGCAACCCATCACTGGGAAAATTGAATGTAATTTGAAATGTAATTTATTTCTGTGTTTAAAGCTTTATTTTCAGCATCTTAAAAATATTTCAGATCCCAAACTATTTGACCAGCAGTAGTGTACATACAAACACGTGTAGTAATGTTGAAGTATATCTGCAGAATAAATGCAATGACACTCTTGTAATGAAAAATGCTGCTGCATATATCAGATTTATGTTCTTCAGTGGCAGCATGGTGGCTCAGTGGCAGCACTGTTGCCTCACAGCAAGAAGGTCGCTGGTTCGAGTTTCGGCTGGGCCATCGTCTTTTCCTCAGACTTTTCCTCCTGAATATAGTCCAAACACACCGGCAGATCTGAGCAGAAAAACATGTGTATAAATGAACAGACCTCACAGGCTGGTTTTTAATTCTTGCCTTTGGATTAAAGGAGTCCTATTATGCCCCTATTTACAAGTTGTAAAATAAGTTTCTGTGTGTGTGTGTGTGTGTGTGTGTGTGTGTGTGAAGTTTCACACAATAATGTTTTATAACTCTCTGAAACTGATCCTTTCAGGCTTTGATCGTAATTGTGGAATTTAGTGACTGTTGCTTTAAATTAAATGTGCTTGTGCTCTTTTTTTCAGAAGAAGGCGGAGCTTTGAATGGCTGTGTGTCAGCATAGTGGCAGATTTAAAACAACACTAACGTTATCTGTGTGAAAAACTGAAAATATGTGCAGAAGTGTCTCAGAAAAAGACAGTCTATGGAGACTCCTGTCGCTGTTCATGTGTATATCCTAAAGCTCTACATTTATAATCCTCTCAGTCGCTGACATCATCTTCAGCAGCTCAAAACTCTAATGGCAGACGACGGCTGCTTCTCACTCAGGGCTGTTTATGTTGATGAAGGAGATATCATCACTAATTATCACTTTTAAAATGGGTTAAACACAGCAGGGTGGCAACAGTGTGTGAATATATCCAGCTTCTATTCGTAAAAATGTATTATATTTATTTTCTATAACCACACTTCATAAAAACAGAAACTCTTTGATTGACATTCTCCCTTTGTACGTGTCATCAGAGGGGGAAAGCCCCGCCCACTAATGATCTTTTCTCCTTCTTTAGTCTAGAAGATTCGTTTTGTTTTTGTATCTGCCACTATGCTGACACAAAGGCAGTTTGTAGCTCCGCCCTCTTTTAAAAAGAGCACAATCTCATTTGAATTTAAAGCGACAGTCACCAAAATACCACAAGTAGTGTCAAAGCCTAAAAGGGTCAGTTTCAGAGAGTTATGAAACATTATTTGTGTGGTATTTTGAGCTGAAACTCTTCACATAAACACTCTAGAGACATCAGAGACTTGTTTTAGCTCTTGTAAAAGGGGGCATAATAGGTCCCCTTTAAAATATATAAAAGAAATAGTTGTTTTCATGTGGTCAAACTATTTTAATTGACTGAATTTTCAGAAAATGGTGTTTATTGTGATATATAGGCTCCCAATATCAGGATATAAAACAATTAAAATGTTGATCGCCCAGCCTTATTTTTGTCTGTGAGTTGTTCTTACCTTTGTTGGTTTGTTCGTAGCTTATGCCCTGTTGTTCGCTCCTCAGCGGCGTGTCATAATCATTGGCAGGTCCGTCGACTCGAGTCAGATCAAATGAGTAACTCTATCATCACAACAGGCAAAAAACAAAGATTTATATTTAATATCGTGTAAGAATATGGTAGATCATTTTAGTCTGTCTGTGTTTTTAAGACATATAAAGCACACAGATTTATATAATGACATGGGTATGACAAAAAGAAGGTGACTTAGGAAGTCAAAAAGTCCAAATTTTACAATAAAAAGTTGCAATAACCTTTTTTTTATTATCATTTATCACTGGCAGCTACAGAAACGCCCATTTCAGAGTGTTAACGTTTATGTAAAAGGAAGTTGCTGTGACTTATTTCAGATTGTTGATGTACTTCCTTCTGAAACTGAATATTGAGTAGTGGATGGGGATTATTTTCTGCATCTTTCCCTCATAGCAAACTAACAATAAGAGGGGCGTGGCTTAGAATATTGTGTCTGAAGCGTTAAACTGACATCATCAGACAAGGAGCCAATCCGAACACAGAAGCAGATGAGCAAACTGGAGATTGAAGATCAACAACCATTTTTTTAGTGGATTATCTGATTAATTGTTCAAACTAAACAAGCAAAATAAACATTGTAAGTTTTTTTCACACAGACTTTAAGATGATAAATAATAAGATGACTTAAGATCACTTTAAGTTGATCCCACACTCACTTCTAGTCATCATTTTAAATGGAAAAACTTCTTAAGGCAGCTCACTATGATTTTGGTAAGAAACGCAGTAAACATAATTAAATTAGACTTTACCCTTCCTTTCTTTCTCAGAAAATACAACACGCCAAGTAGAAGGCCAATCAGGATCAGGATGAAGATCAAAATGATGATACCTGTCAAAAACACAAGATCTGTTGTCGTATTTTCAGTTACACTGCAAATATTATTAGGGATGTAACGATGACTCACGTGCCGTTTGAAAGTTGATTTTAACAGGTTTAATTTGATTCAAACAGGTTTGATTCAGTTCAAATAGGTTTGATTCAAATTGGTTCATCTGGCAGGTTCAATTTCATTGAAAAAGGTTCAATTAGATCTGAACAGGTTTAATTTAAATTGGTTCAATTCAAATCTGTCAGGTTTGATTCAATTCAAAAAGTGTTGACTAAAATAGGTTTAATTAAAATCCGTCAGTTTCGATTTGATTTAAACAACTTCGATTCAAATAGACTCATCTGGCAGGTTCAATTTGATTAAAATAGGTTTGATTTAAATCAGTTCAATTAAAATTTGGCAGGTTTGGTTTGATTCAAACAGTTTTGATTCCAGTCAAATCGGCTCAATTCAAATCTGGCAGGTTTGATTTGATTCAAACTGGTCCAATTTGATTCAAATAGGTTCAATTCAAATCGGTTAAATTCTGATTTGATTTAAATATATTAGATTAAAATCGGTTAAGTTCAAATCTGGCAGGTTTGATTTGATTCAAACAGGTTTGATTCAATTCAAATAGGTTTGATTTAAATCAGTTCAATTGAAATCTGTCAGGTTCGATTCGATTCAAACAGCTTTGGTTCAATTCAAATATAGGTTCATCTGGCAGGTTTAATTTAACTAAAACATGTTTGATTCAATTCAAATAGGTTTGCTTCAAATCAGTTCAATTAAAATCTGTAAGGTTGGGTTTGATTCAAACAGTTTTGATTTAATTCAAATAGGTTTGATTCAAAGTGGCTCGATTCAAATCTGGCAGGTTCAATTAGATTTAAACTGATTTGATTCAAATACTTCTATTTAAATTGGTTCAATTAAAAAAATCTGGCGGTTCGAATTGATTCAAACAGGTTCGATTTGTTTTAAATAGGTTCAATTGAAATTGGTTGAATTCAGATTTGATTTAAATAGGTTTGATTCAAATTGGTTCTGTTCAAATATGACAGGCTCGATTTGATTCAAACAAGTTCAATTCAATTCAAATAAGTTTGATTAGATTCAAACAGGTTTGATTCAAATCAGTTCAATTCAATTCTGGCATGTTTCCTTCATGTGTTTTATAACTAGAGTTTCACTAAAGTCAGACGGCTCTGTTTTAGCTTCAGATTTGGAAACTATAGTTTAGTTTAAAAGTTCAGCAATACAGCCTAATAAAAGGACACAATTCCATTTGCTGTAACTGTACGTCTTCTCATTTGGTAAAAAAAAAACAATTGTGAGAAAAATTAATCGTAAATCAAAATCATGAATCGTTACATCCCTAGTGAATATTAATCATTTAAGCACACAAGAATGTGATCTTGATATGAAAAACAAAGTGTGTACAGCAAGTGTGAGTCATTTGTGTCAGAGTTAAACAGCAGGACAGGAAGAAAGGTTTTTTTTATATATATAGATCTTCTGCAAAGCAGACGAGAGTCATGCTCACCTACTACAAGATTTCCAGAGCCTGAAACACAACAACAATCACGTTAGAGAGAATTCACATTCACTGACATATACATATGACTACTTCATCTGAGCATGCAAATATCACAGCATTGTTTACAGTGTTGGGTTTAAGGAGTTACTAGTGTTCAGACTACATATTTAAAACAAGCTGAAACAACACAACTCTTGAGTTTGTTTTTAGGGACAACTTAATTGTTTTATGTTCAGAAAAACAATGAACTTAATTGATTTGAGTTGGGACAACATGAATGAATTGTATGCAACCCTGCATTTATTACAGTATAATTCCTGCAATTAAATAACTGAAAAAGTAAAGTAAGAGATTACTGTTAATCTGTAGGTAACTTCGTTATTTATTTATCATGTATTTGACTTAAATACTCTTAAATACTGTAAATAAATGCAACAGTTCTGCATAAATCAATTCAGAGATTTTTGTTATACATATTTTGCGACTGAATACATTTAAGAAACAATGAATTGATTCAGAAAGATGTTCATGACAAGAAATTAGCAGAATAAATAACATTTTTCTGCTAAAGACAAAATATGGTATAAATTCAGAGATACAGAGTTCATCTAACTAACCATTTCAGTAAACTAAAGTGAAATTAAGTTAGAACTTATTAGCTTCAGCTTTAAAAACTTCACTTTAGTTAGCTGAAAAACTCAGAATAATCCACACAAACAATGAACTTCACAGTGTGGTAATTAAAATATATATTAAAAATACTACTTTGATGATGTAATAAATACTGAATTGCCTTTTTGAAATCACCCAACACTGGTTATGTGACAGAGACTGCAATTAGGGCTGCACAATATATCGTTTCACATTGAAATGTGATCATTCGCAATCATGTGTATACGCAATGTTGAATCTGGATTATAACTGATCGTTTTGCAAGTGTTCTGTGACTGTGTGAGGGTGTTAAAAGCATCCAGGCTTAAGAAATTGTACCGTTTTTATCTTTGACAAATGAATAATGATGAATTAACTGTAAAAATGGCCGTGATTTCAACAGTAAAAAAACTGTACAAATGCTACAGTACAAATCCGTAACCTGGTTAACGGTTTGTTTCCTTAATATATACGGCGAATAACCATAAATTGACTTTCCCAGAACTCCCTGCATGGCACATCACTTTTTATGCTTTTTGTTGACATTAATATGGATCTTTTTAGTTGTTTCCCCATCAGTAATGTACAGTAGAGATTTAAATTACATCTAATGTTGATAAACAATGTTTATTTCATGAATTTAATTTTAAGCGTGTTACCATACTGGTGTTTAGTAGCTGTGTAAAGGACACTGAGCACCTTCTATAAGCTGATATTCTTTTCTGCTTGTGGGAAGAGTTGATTGTGATGAGCATTGGCTCATTTTATAACTTCCTCATCACCACCTTCATGTGGGTGTGCTAACGTGTCTAACTGTGAAACAAAAGATGTGTTGATGTTGATCATTCAAAATACAGACATATTACCTCTATAAATTAATAAAATACGGTAATTTACCGTAAAAATGAAAAATTACTTTTACGGTTTGTACCGTGTGTTTAACGGTAAAGTACTGCCAACCACAGCTGCCGGTTTTTTACCGTAAGTTTTATGGATTTATTTTTTTATTTTTTATGGATTTATTTTTTTAGTGCGTTGAATTGTTTATAAAATGAAGACTATGAAGTATTATTTTCACATTTGATTATTCAATTACTGTATATCTGGACACAGTTCGACTCCTCTGAAAACAATAAAGTGCTGATTATTTAATTAGTATATATTTCTTTATTGAATTAATCTATGATTGTGGATTGTTTCTTATATTTTATGCATCATTTCACTCAGTCTAAAATTTTAAATTCTTTCCAAATATTTATTCAACACATCGAGTGAAGTTGAAGTCATATCGCAATATATATCGCAAAATAAAAAATATCGCAATGTTAGATTTTTCCAATATCGTGCAATATAAAAGCCAGAAACAGGTTTGATTCAGTTCAAATAGGTTTGATTTAAATTGGTTCATCTGGCAGGTTCAATTTCATTGAAAAAGGTTCAATTAGATCTGAACAGGTTTAATTTAAATTGGTTCAATTCAAATCTGTCAGGTTTGATTCAATTCAAAAAGTGTTGATTAAAATAGGTTTAATTAAAATCCGTCAGTTTCGATTTGATTTAAACAACTTCGATTCAAATAGACTCATCTGGCAGGTTCAATTTGATTAAAACAGGTTTGATTCAAATCAGTTCAATTAAAATTTGGCAGGTTTGGTTTGATTCAAACAGTTTTGATTCCAGTCAAATCGGCTCAATTCAAATCTGGCAGGTTTGATTTGATTCAAACTGGTCCAATTTGATTCAAATAGGTTCAATTCAAATCGGTTAAATTCTGATTTGATTTAAATATATTAGATTAAAATCGGTTAAGTTCAAATCTGGCAGGTTTGATTTGATTCAAACAGGTTTGATTCAATTCAAATAGGTTTGATTTAAATTAGTTCAATTGAAATCTGTCAGGTTCGATTCGATTCAAACAGCTTTGGTTCAATTCAAATATAGGTTCATCTGGCAGGTTTAATTTAACTAAAACATGTTTGATTCAATTCAAATAGGTTTGCTTCAAATCAGTTCAATTAAAATCTGTCAGGTTGGGTTTGATTCAAACAGTTTTGATTCAATTCAAATAGGTTTGATTCAAAGTGGCTCGATTCAAATCTGGCAGGTTCAATTTGATTTAAACTAATTTGATTCAAATACTTCTATTTAAATTGGTTCAATTAAAAAAATTTGGCGGTTCGAATTGATTCAAACAGGTTCGATTTGTTTACTGTGTTTTTAACGGTAAAGTACTGGGAACCACAGCTGCCGTTTTTTTACCGTAAGTTTTATGGAATTATTTTTTACAGTGTGTTGAATTGTTTATAAAATGAAGACTATGAAGTATTATTTTCACATTTGATTATTCAATTATTGTATATCTGGACACAGTTCGACTCCTCTGAAAACAATAAAGTGCTGATTATTTAATTAGTATATATTTCTTTATTGAATTAATCTATGATTGTGGATTGTTTCTTATATTTTATGCATCATTTCACTCGGTCTAAAATTATAAATTCTTTCCAAATATTTATTCAACACATCGAGTGAAGTTGAAGTCATATCGCAATATATATCGCAAAATAAAAAATATCGCAATGTTAGATTTTTCCAATATTGTGCAGCCCTCACTGCAAAGACCGCTCGTCTAAATAAAGTGCATTGAATAAGCGTGCAGAGAGTGATTTTACCGCTGTGGTAGGTTTGCATTCAGAGAGCACAAACATGCTGCAGTCGCACCCACACACACACACACACACACACACACACACACACATATATATGATAACCGCTCAGATCTAAGAGCAGCTCTGAAACCCTTCACACACTCTACACTCTCAGTTGTTTTCTCAGAAACGTCTTTGTTGTAAAGCTACTTTCACAGAGAGATGTTCATTTTGCAGCTGAACAGACTTTCTTAACCCTTGTGCATTGTTCAGATTGACTCCCCTTTGGTTACGTTGGTGCTGTTTTTGCCCCATTGACTTCCATTATAATCACATTTATTCATAGCAAAGCCATGACAGCATATAATCATGCGTATATGTCAACTGTTGATCATCAGTTGTCAGCATTAACCCTTTACATAGGCCTGTGCTAAAATGTTTCTGGCTTTTATATGGAGTTCAGTGGAGTAAAACAGCAGATTACAGTGTGTGTGTGTGCAGAAATACACTTACTGTGTTCTGAGAGCTGAGGGTTGCGTTTTGATTTCCTCAAACATATCAAGGTAAGTGTGCAAAGGTCTCTCACACATTATAACTCAATATAAAAGCCAGAAACTAAGCTTTTTTTGCACTGGAACTGATGATCAACAGTAAAATGACAGATTTTATCTCTTCCCAAAAGGGAAAACCAGTTACAAACAATAATGCATGATTATTTGCTGTCATAGCTTTGCAATCGATAAATGCCATTATAACAGAAGTCAATAAGGCAAAAACAGCACCAACATAACCAAAGATTGTGCCCAGAGTGTATTGTTTTTATTATTGTAGTAGTTTTCAAAGCTTTTTCCCAAAATATGTGTCAAAATAAGATTTGTGACCAAAAATAATCCAATTTCCTGAAACACAGAGACAGTTATGGCCCTATTGAGACTCAAAACCACCCCAGAGAGGATAAAAACAACCCAACAGCACTCAAGGGTTAATTTAAAAAATAGTATATTAAATAAATTGAGGCAAAGCAGTGGCGCAGTAGGTAGTGCTGTCGCCTCACAGCAAGTAGATCGCTGGTTCAAGCCTCGGCTCAGCTGGTGTTTCTGTGTGGACTTCGCATGTTCTCCCTGCGTTTACGTGGGTTTCCTCCGAGTGCTCCGGTTTCCCCCACAGTCCAAAGACATGTGGTACAGGTGAATTGGGCATGCTAAATTGTCCATAGTGTATGAGTGTGTGTGTGTGAATGTGTGTGTTTCCCAGAGATGGGTTGCGGCTGGAAGGGCATCCGCTGCATAAAAACTTGCTGGATAAGTTGGCGGTTCATTCCGCTGTGGCGACCCCTGATTAATAAAGGGACCAAGCCGACAAGAAAATGAATGAATATTAAATAAACGAAGACAAATACACCATTATTATGTACATCACTGATTAAACTATTAAAATAATTATTTAATCTTTCATGTTCACAACACAGGTAAATTGGGTGGGCTATATTGTCCGTAATGTATGAGTGTGAATGTGTGTGTGGATATTTCCCAGAGATGGGTTGCAGCTGGAAAGGCATCCGCTGCGTAAAACATGTGCTGCATAAGTTGGTGGTTCATTCCGCTGTGGCGACCCCGGATTTATAAAGGGACTAAGCTGATAAGAAAATGAATGAATGTTCACAGCATGGCTGCATTTATTTGGTCACAAAATACAGTAAAAACAGTAATATTGTGAAATAGTATTACAATTTAAAGTACATATTCTCCTTTTAACATTCTCCTTCAGCTTAGTCACTTATTTAAAAGGGGTCACCTCAGTGGAATGAACCACCAACTATTCCAGCATATGTTTTACGCAGCGAATGCCCTTCCAGCTGCAACCCAGTACTGGGAAACACCCATATACACTCATTCACACGTACACACACACTCATACACTAGGGCCAACTTAGTTCATCAATTCCCCTAGCACCCGGAGGAAACCCATGCCAACACGGGGAGAACATGCAAACTCCACACAGAAATGCCAACTGACCCAGCCGAGACTCAAACCAGCGAGCTTCTTACTGTGAGGAGACAATGCTAACCACTGAGCCATTGTGCCGCATTAAAAGTCATATATGCTACCTTTTTAATATTTTGTTAAATGTAATTTACTTTTACTGAATTTTTAGTATCACTACTCCAGTCTTGCAAGTCTTAACTTGCAAAATATTATGTTCTGTCATCATGGCTAAGATTTAATTTTATATATATATATATATATATATATATATATATATATATATATATATATATATATATATATATATATATATATATATATATATATATATATATATAAATAAATATAAATATATATATATATATATATATATATATATATATATATATATATATATATATATATATATATATATTTATATATAATTATGTGTGTATATATATATATATATATATATATATATATATATATATATATATATATATATATATATATATACATATATACAGTCAACAGTCAACTTTATCAAGTGAAATGAGTGTAGTTAACTCAAAATTTACTGAAAGTCAATTCTACTCATTTGAAAAGTTTTGAACTCAGTGTTAAAGGTGATAAGTTAATTAAATACCTCATTACTTCAACTTAAAGTTCACAGAACTCATATAAATTTGTTTTAAACTCAAATGGTTTGTAGCAATCAGTTTCCTCATATGGTTTGAGTTGCCTTAACTTATTGTGTTTTACAGCTGGTTTGAGTTCTCTTTATTATTGGGTTTTTACTCATATTGAAGCAAGAATTGCTTCATTTACTCAACTGGATCAAGTTCACAGCACTCATTAGGATAAGTTTTTGAACTTAAAAGGTTTGTTGCAATCACTTTCCTCAAATGGTTTGAGTTACCTTAACTTTGGGTTTTATAGTGTAGAAATGTTCCCAAAATAACAGAACTATTATAAATAAGCAATCCAAACTTCAAACTAATAGAAAATGTCAATAAAAGTCAATTTGTTTTAAACTTTTCAATGTCAAAAGTTGTTGGAGGAGAGATCCAAGTCAAAACATACATTGCAAAATACAACCGTGCTGAGAAAAAGTAACCTAAAGTGGTTGGCTGGTTTTAGCTGGTCGACCAGCCTGGTGTTAGAGGGGTTTTGGCCATTTCCAGCCTGGTCTTAGCTGGTCAAGCTGGGAGATGACCAGCTAAAACCATCTGGACCAGCCTGGTTTAAGATGGACATAGCTTGTTTTGGCTGGTCAAGCTTTTTTAAACTGGTCATTTCCCAGCCTGACCAGCTAAGTTATTGCACTGCTGGTTAGACCTAAACTGCATTTCGTTGCATTGTACTTGTACATGTGTAATGACAATAAAGTTGAATCTAATCTAATCTAATCTAATCTAATCTAATCTAATCTAATCTAATCTAATCTAATCTAATCTAATCTAAGTCCAGGCTTAAAATGGCTGAAAATAGCCTGGAAATGGCCAAAAGTTCTTTAAAACCAGGCTGGTTGACTAGCTAAAACCAGCCAACCTAGTTCAAGATGTTTTTCTAGCAGGGATATTTTATGGATATTTGTTTACAGTGTACTAAACAAATCACTAGACCTCTAAATCCTTTAAAGCTTTAAATCTCATGATGTTTCTTCCAACCTTTTTTTGGAGATGAATTTTTTGGAGCAGCGATGTGGGTGGTGCTCAGTGGACGAGATGTCGACGAAATCGATTCAGTGGTGTGTTCAGATTCTTCAGTTGAATCAGTTAGATCTGTGTCGTCAAAGTCTTCGGATGTTAAAGACCCATTTAAACCACTCGACTCAAGGTCATCAGTAGTTTGGACATTTGTTTGGTTGATTAGATTTGTTGAATCTGCTGTTGTGATGTTTATAGTGGAAATGTTCATTGTTTCAGTAAAGCTCCTCTCAGAAGGAGGCCGCGATGGCGATAGTGTGGAGAACAGCCCATAATCACACAACAGAAGAAGAGCTGAAACAGAATCAAAGAGGGCAAAAGATCAACACAATAATAATGTTTTCTAAAACACTTTAAGCTGCTTAAAAGCCGAATATTGTGTGTTTTATTCATTCTTTAGTTTGTAGAGGTGTTGGCAAAACATTAACACACATATCAAGTGTACCACAACTGTAAAACTATAATAACAATTAAATAATAAATGAACATAACCAAAGTACCACTACAATGAGAGCATATAAAGCAAAATAACAAGTGATTAGTAATACAATAAATAAATTATATAATTACAAAAATATACATAAATCATAATATAATAAATAATTATATGCAATATTATATATAAAGGTATTATTTAAAAATAATTATCTGAATTTACAATTTATCTGTTTGAGTAAAACAGTCTTTTTCTATAAACTACTACCGACATTTCTTCAGAATGTTAAATAAAATGTAGCCCTTCAGAGCATAATATTATGTTTTTATTGCATTTAACACACACACACACACACACACACACACACACACACACACACACACACACACAATCTAATATTCATTATAAAACAAAATACCAATTTTTGTAATAAAAACCAAATATTAGTAATATTTATATATTTACACAAAAATAAAAAAGATGTTGAGCTATATTAACCCAATGTTGAGTCAAATATAGACTAACTCAATGTTGGGTTAATTTTTTTTAATAAATATACATGACAATTTTTGACACAATGGTTGTGTTTGTTAATTTTGACCCAGCATTGGGTTACGACAAACCAGCATTTTTTGTAGTACATTCACAAAATCTTCTCTCTCTTTTTTTCCAAAGCTTCTCCAGGAAGATCTTTTAGTAATTTTCAATAAAGTAATAAATAAACTAAATATTTAAAAAAAAAAAACGATTGTTATTTTGACCAACTCACCTTTTCTAACTAAAATGGGAACATTTATAGAATAAAAAAATATATATATTTAATGCAAACATGTACACTTTAAACAACATGCAAACACAAGTACACTTTAAAAACATGCTGGGTCATTTGAACTCAACATTGTGTCAAATATCGACAAAATGTTTTTACATTAAATTAAATGACACTTGATGACAAATTTAAAATTTAAATGTAAACTTTTGGGTGTGTTAATATTTGACCAAGCATTGGGTCACAACAACTTGGCATTTTTAAGAATATGATAAATCCAGTACATCCAGAAATATTGGTCTCTTATTTTTTTTCTAAAGCTTCCACATGAAAATACTTTATATATATATATATATATATATATATATATATATATATATATATATATATATATATATATATATATATATATATATATATATATATATATATATATATATACTTATATATATATATATATATTTTTTTTTGGAAAGTTCAGTCAATAAGTGCACATTTTCACTTTAAATTATTCAACACAGATATAAACATTAAAACTAAATATATAGATAAGAATAAATAGTTAAATAGTTATAAATCAATGTGTTTTTTATTTTTTATTTCACAATAATTATAGTTTCAGAGAAGCTTTACAAAAGGTGCACATTTATTATTATTACTAATATGATTATTAGTGACCATAACTTTATATTGAAGTTACATATATTTATTTAACTTTAATATAAACTAGGTATTATATATTAGATTTACTAGGAAAAACCATGTATATCCATATTATCCATATATACACTTCTTTAAACGTGTGCGCATGGACATCATCTATATACTATATAACTGCGGGTTAACTATGTTCATATTTAAAAACTTTAAATGTTAAAAGCTTTTAATTACTTGTTAATTAGTTAAAGTTATTAGTAATAGTTATAGTAACTAATAATCTTAAATTGTCTGTTGTTGATTGTAATGCAGTAATGTGCACCTTTTATAAAGCTGCTTTGAAACAATAATATAGTAAAAAGATGTATAAAAATAAACACAAATTGAATTAAATAACTAATTAACTAACTAACAGCTTTTAACAGTTAAGGTTATTATATATAAACATTAAACCTGCAGTTATAAAGTATATAGGTGATGTCCATGTGTACATGTTCAACGAAGTGCCAAGAAAATACTTGGGTATCTATAAAACATCTCCTTAACTTCACCTGGCCTTCCTTAAAAACTATATATAATAAAAAAGACTCACCAAAAGTGTGTAAAAGTAGAGTGTGTGTGCGCATCTTTCCTTCTGCTCGTGTCAGGGCGACAGTAACAGTCCAGCTCCACCTAAAGAGTGTTTTTCTGTTCTCTGACACTTCTTCATCATACAAAACCACAGCGAGCTAGAGGCCTAAACAGGATGCAGAACAGAGACACATGCAAACATGCACCTTTCCTAACCGCTCAGAGGAAGTATAAGAAAGATTGAGCGCTAAATACAAGCTGTGACATCAGATGGTGATTTTTAAAATCACAAACACTTTGGTGCATTGTTAATAACTGGAAAAGCTGATAACTGATGCTTCTTTAAATTGGGGTTATTAGGGGTTGCATTGAAGAGTGTGCAGGTTTATTGTGCATTTAAATATAGTGCAAAGCAAATTTAGTTGTATGAGCAGATTTAAACTCTAATATTAATGTAATACATTTATTATATATTAACTGTTTTAACTGAAATGAGTGAAATGCATGTTTGAATTTTAAAAAATGGCTACGATAGTGTCTTTTTATCAGTCACAATCTTTTTTCTTTGACTGAATAGCATCTCCTGGTGGATAAGTCTGAGCAAAGATTGCAATTACATACAGTATAAAATGCAATCAGTTCCTTTAATTAAAAAGTGAGTAAACCTGTTGCTTTAAAAGCAGTTAGTTGACTTTACTTTAATAAAGTGAGTAAACCTGTTGCTTTAAAAGTGATTAGTTGACTTAAATAAAATGAGTAAACATGTTGCTTTAAAAGCGATTAGTTGACTTAAAGTGAGTAAATCTGTTGCTTTATAAGTGATTAGTTGACTTTACTTTAATAAAGTGAGTAAACCTGTTGCTTTTAAAGCGGTTAGTTGATTTTACTTTAATAAAGTGAGTAAACCTGTTGCTTTAAAAGCGATTAGTTGACTTTACTTTAATTAAGTGAGTAAACCTGTTGCTTTAAAAGCGATTAGTCGACTTTACTTTAATAGAGTGAGTAAACCTGTTGCTTTAAAAGCGATTAGTCGACTTTACTTTAATAAAGTGAGTAAACCTGTTGCTTTAAAAGCGATTAGTTGACTTAGTGAGTAAACCTGTTGCTTTTAAAGCGATTAGTTGACTTTACTTTAATAAAGTGAGTAAACCTGTTGCTTTAAAAGCGATTAGTTGACTTTACTTTAATAAAGTGAGTAAACCTGTTGCTTTTAAAGCGGTTAGTTGATTTTACTTTAATAAAGTGAGTAAACCTGTTGCTTTAAAAGTGATTAGTTGACTTTACTTTAATAAAGTGAGTAAACCTGTTGCTTTTAAAGCGATTAGTCGACTTTACTTTAATAAAGTGAGTAAACCTGTTGCTTTAAAAGCGATTAGTTGACTTTACTTTAATAAAGTGAGTAAACCTGTTGCTTTTAAAGCAGTTAGTTGACTTTACTTTAATTAAGTGAGTAAACCTGTTGCTTTAAAAGCGATTAGTTGACTTAGTGAGTAAACCTGTTGCTTTTAAAGCAGTTAGTTGACTTTACTTTAATAAAGTGAGTAAACCTGTTGCTTTTAAAGCGATTAGTTGACTTTACTTTAATAAAGCGAGTAAACCTGTTGCTTTAAAAGCGATTAGTTGACTTAACGTGAGTAAATCTGTTGCTTTTAAAGCGGTTAGTTGACTTTACTTTAATAAAGTGAGTAAACCTGTTGCTTTTAAAGCGATTAGTTGACTTTACTTTAATAAAGTGAGTAAACCTGTTGCTTTTAAAGCGATTAGTTGACTTTACTTTAATAAAGTGAGTAAACCTGTTGCTTTTAAAGCGATTAGTTGACTTTAATAAAGTGAGTAACCGGTTGCTTTAAAAGCGATTAGTTGACTTTATTAAAGTGAGTTAATCTGTTGTAATGATAGCGCATGTGTTTGGACTTTGGGGGAAACGGAGCACCCGGAGGAAACTCACACCAACACAGGGAGAACATACAAACTCCACACAGAAATGCCAACTGGCCATGCTGGGACTCAAACCAAACTTCTTGCTGTGAGGCACCATCAAAAGACAGAAAACTTTTTTGTCATTAAAAAAACACATTTATTTCCTGTAGATTTGTGCATGTACTTTTCGAACGATTCTCTTCACAAACAGATTACTGCTGTCATCTGATGGTGCGGTACATCATGAAGTCTACAGTGGTGCATCGTGGGTATTTGCCAATGGAGCTCTCCTCCACAGGCGTGTAGACTTTAATCTGCCGCATGTGTGTGTCCCGTCCGTTCTGATGGTTTGCCAGCACCGCGATCTGGATCATGAAGGTCCTGATGGGATTGTTGACCAGGTCTAGCAGAGGGATGTGGATCCAGCCGCTCGGCTCCACCATCTCTAGCTGCTGCTCCAACACACAACACATCTGATCACTTAAAGCCACAATATGGAAGATTTCTTTTAATAAAGAGGAGCTATTATGCAAAAAATGACTTTTATGAGGGGTTTAAACACAGTTGTGTATCAGCAGTGTGTGAATATATCCATCCTCTAATGGTAAACATTTATTCGTTCTTCTTTAATCAGACTTGATGAAAACAGTTTGCAGAAACACTTTGATTGACAGTCTCCCTTTGTATATGTCATCAGAGGGGGAAAGCCCCGCCCAATAATGCCCATCTCTCCCTCATTAGCATAAACAGCAGCCCTGAGTGAGAAGCAGCCGTCTGTCCATTAACCATTAGAGTGTTTGAGCTGCTGAAGATGATGTCAGCAGCTAAGAGGATTATAAATGTGGAGTTTTAGATGAAGCACAGATGTACACATCATTTCCTCACATAATTCGATGACATGACAATCGATCATTCAGCTCAATTTATAACCACCCTATGAGGATAGAGTAGGTCTTGAGTCTTTGGCATTGTCATTTTAGGGGTCATGGGCTGAAAAGTTAAAACCCCTAAACTACACAATAGTGCCATTGTTGCAGTGTTGATTCAGTTCAGATCAATAACTGGGTAACATTCATTAATTATTTCGGTGTTGCTCAGTCAGTGATCAGTCTCTCTCTTACCCGGATCTCCTGCAGGTTGTGGAAGTTGTTTCCGACGCGCACCGAGATCCTGCTGGGCGTGTAACTTTCATCTGATTTGTAATCAGCATAAATACAAAGCATCTTCACAGTGGTCTTCCTCCTGTCGGACGCAACAGAGACGACACATTCACAGTCAACCAGTTCAAACACAACCTACATCATTTAGCATAATATAAATATCAATGTGCTTAAATAAATAAATAAAATAAATAGAATGTCACTAAATATCACAGGACATGATTGGCTTTAAAGGGATATCTATTGATATTTTTATTATATACCTATACTTTGTTGTAGTTATATGTCATCTTATTTTATTTATTTATTTTCCTCCTATGTTTATTTTTCGTGTTATGAATGTTTTTCTATTTACTTTCTACGTACATTGGTAAAAGTTTAAGTAGGTATTATTACTATTTATTAATGGTGTATTACCTGCCTATTATTAAGATATTAACCCTTTATTAACACATCAAAGTATGATCTTATTTCACATCTCTAACGCTACACAATATCTAAATCCAACTACTATTGTACTTTACTACTAAAAAAAGAAAGAAAGAAAGAAAGAAAGAAAGAAAGAAAGAAAGAAAGAAAGAAAAGAAAGAAAGGAAGAAAGAAAGACAGAAAGGAAGGAAGGAAGGAAAAAAAGAAAGAAAGAAAGAAAGAAAGACAGAAAGGAAGAAAGAAAAAAGAAAGAAAGAAAGAAAGAAAGACAGAAAGAAAGAAACGAAGAGAAGGAAAGAAGAAAGAAAGAAAGAAAGGAAGAAAAAAAGAAAGAAAGAAAGAAAGAAAGAAAGAAAGAAAGACAGAAAGAAAGAATGAATGAAATGAAGAGAAGGAAAGAAGAAAGAAAGAAAGAAAGAAAGAAAGAAAGAAAGAAAGAAAGAAAGAAAGAAAGAAGGGAAGAAAAAAGAAAGAAAGAAAGACAGAAAGAACGAAAGAAAGAACGAAAGAAAGGAAGAAAGAAAGGAAGAAAGAAAGAAAGAAAGGAAGAAAGAAAGACAGAAAGGAAGGAAGAAAGAAGGGAAGAAAAAAGAAAGAAAGAAAGACAGAAAGAACGAAAGAAGAAAGAAAGAAAGAAAGAAAGAAAGAAAGAAAGAAAGAAAGAAAGAAAGAAAGAAAGAAAGAAAGAAAGAAAGAAAGAAAGAAAGAAAGAAGGGAAGAAAAAAGAAAGAAAGAAAGACAGAAAGAACGAAAGAAAGAAAGAGAAAGAAAGAACGAAAGAAAGAAAGGAAGAAAGAAAGGAAGAAAGAAAGGAAGGAAGGAAGGAAGGAAGGAAAGAAAGAAAGACAGGAAGAAAAGAAAGAAAGGAAGAAAGAAAGACAGAAAGGAAGGAAGGAAGGAAAAAAGAAAGAAAGAAAGAAAGAAAGAAAGAAAGAAAGAAAGAAAGAAAGAAAGAAAGAAAGAAAGAAAGAAAGAAAGAGAAAGAAAGAACGAAAGAAAGAAAGAAAGAAAGAAAGAAAGAAAGAAAGAAAGAAAGAAAGAAAGAGAAAGAAAGAACGAAAGAAAGAAAGAAAGGAAGAAAGAAAGGAAGAAAGAAAGACAGAAAGGAAGGAAGGAAGGAAGGAAAGAAAGAAAGACAGGAAGAAAAGAAAGAAAGGAAGAAAGAAAGACAGAAAGGAAGGAAGGAAGGAAAAAAAGAAAGAAAGAAAGAAAGAAAGAAAGAAAGACAGAAAGGAAGAAAGAAAAAAAAAGAAAGAAAGAAAGAAAGAAAGAAAGAAAGACAGAAAGGAAGATCGAGCAACTTTTCATACTACCCTAGCAACAATATTTTAGCAATACTGAACATTGATTGAACAGTGAAAAAAAATAATTAGAAACACATTTTCCAGCCTTTAGCTACTTTCTCAGAAAATTAGTTGGCAACAGTGATTTTGTGTCTCTCCGGCTTTACCTGAACTGAATGTTCACTAGATGAGGCTGAGAGCCGTCAGACTGCCAGTATGTCTCCAGGTTATCATCCCTCAGCTGGTCTACTCCAAACCCTTCACACACAAACACAATGATGCAATCAACAATTCAATTCAATTTGTTCATCGTCATGTGCACAGTAAGGAAACACGTTTCCTTGTACAATTAAATTCTTACTTTGCCGTCCACAGTGAAGTCATAAAAATAATATACACATCATACACGACATATACACAGAAGTGACAGAGGAATAACTATGAAATGTATATATATATATATATATATATATATATATATATATATATATATATATATATATATATATATATATATATATATATATATATATATATAAATATAAATACACACACACACACACAAAGTTGAAGTCAGAATTATTCGCCCTCCTGAATGATTAGCCCCGCTGTTTAATTTTTCCCCCAATTTCTGTTTAACGGAGAGCAGATTTTTTTCAACACATTTCTCATCATAATAGTTTTAATAACTCATTTCTAATAACTGATTTATTTTATCTTTGTCATGATGACAGCACATAATATTAGACTAGATATTTTTCAAGACACTTCTATTCAGCTTAAAGTGACATTTAAAGGCTTAACTAGGTTAATTAGGGTAACTAGGCAGTTTTGGGTAATTAGGCAAGTTATTGTATAATGATGGTTTGTTCTGTAGACAGTCGAAAAAAAAAATCGCTTAAAGGGGCTAATAATATTGACCTTAAAATGGTTTATAAAAAATTAATAACTGCTTTTATTCTAGCTAAAATCAAACAATTAAGACTTTCAACAAAAGGAAAAAATATTATCAGACATACTGTGAAAACTTCCTTGCTGTATTACACATCATTAGGGAAATATTTAAAAAATAAAAAAAAAATAAAATGGGGCTAATAATTCTGACTTCAACTGTGTGTGTATATACACACACACAAACACACACACACACACACACACACACACACACACACACACACACCTGGTTTACAAGAGGACAGTGACCAAACAGCTTGTGACCCGATCTCTCGGACCGTTCCTGTGCGCTCCAGCTGTTTAGGATCTGCTCCTGGAGGTGTTTTAGTGGCGGTTCCCATCGCTTCTGAAGAGGGAAAATTGAAATTCACTGAAAATAATGCGAGGAATCAACACATGTAAAACTGAGAGAAGTTTAAAGGTTTATATATTATATACATCATTCAAACATTCATTTATTCATTTTCTTGTCGGCTTAGTCCCTTTATTAATCCGGGGTCGCCACAGCGGAATGAACCGCCAACTCATCCAGCACGTTTTTACGCAGCAGATGTCCTTCCAGCCGCAATCATTCAAACACAACAAGAAAAACATTGTACAATACATATGACATACATTTTATATGACACATATACATTTAAGAGAAAATTAAAACAAAGGCTAGAATGTTTAATCGTATAAAAGCGCAGGACAGTTTAATCAAATGTCCGTATAACGTTACCTCGATTGTTTACAGCAAAACAAAGCCATATTTACTCACCGACAATCGGAAACACTCCGTCAACTTGCTCTCTTTATGTTTGTTTCCACAGCTAGCGTACTTTTGCAGTAATTTTCTTTTAAAATGGGCATATAAAACCGTAAACACTGCAGTTTGCATTTGCCCGGGACTGGCGCGTTTTGATCACGTCAGAGGTTTCGGTCGCGCCCCTTTAGCGTCTTGCGCTCTGGCGCCATCTTTGCTACCGGTGTTGTCTCGTGCGCGCCGGAGCAGCACGCGCTGTTCGTTTCTTCATACAGAAAGACGACATTAACGCTTATTAACGCGTTATACTGCGCTGTTCCCATCAGCGGGAGGTGAGCAGTGTTTTATTGCCATTTTGTGAAACTTAAGAGAAAATTCTAAGATATTTGGACAGAGAAATGGAGCGTCAGCTGTGTGCGTGTGCCGCCCTGCGCGCGAGGCCTTTTAGTTTCAATCAGATATCGTTGTTTTCCACTAATACTCAATGAAAGTCATTCTGATCGAAGTGTTTAGTAACTCAGCTGGCGTTTTAGAAAAACCGAGTGAAGTAATGTTATGGATGTATGGGTAACATGCAGGGGGAAAGTCTCTGAGGTAAATTCTTGCGTCATCGTTTATTCTCACAGGCGCGCGCGAATGAGTCATGACGTGCGCGCGCACTTGCTCCACGTGTTCGATTTGATTAAACCTCCACTTTTATTACAGTATATAAAGGTATTATGTCATATCTATGAATGCACAGTTAGTCTATTATGTAAATCAGTGGATATATGTTCGGGTGCGGGCAGGTTACGATTCATTAATAGGATCTGTGACGTACTAATTAATAATTTGATTGTAAAATGTTTCATGTTCGTGTCCCATTGAAAGTTTTGTGAGCAATCATCTATTTTAACGCTCTTGGTCTAGACATAAGGGATAGTTCACCCCCAGAAAAATGACATTTCTGTCATCATTTGCTCACACTTGTCAAAAAGCTGTTTGAGTTTCTTGCGTTGAACATAAAAGATGTTTTGAAGAATGTTGGAAACCTGTAACCATTGACTTCCATTGTATTTTTATTACCATTCGGGTAAAGTTTGTTTTATATTTGCACATTCTGACTTTCTCCTTAATATAATTTCAAAAAAGTATACTTTGCTAATTCTGAATAGTGAGATCATATTAGCAGCCAATGACTATCAAAGTACAGTGTTTGTTCACAGTCGATTAAATCGTGCTAATGTTGTTTTGAGTTGTACTTGCATGCAATTACACACCCAATATTAATAGTAGCATGCAAACAATGTTATATAGAGTGTTTCAATGTTCAAATATGAACGAATATGTAAGTATAAAACCAAATTATCCTCATCTGTATTATGTACTATGGAAGTCAATGGTTACAGATTTTCAGCTTTCTTCAAAATATATTTCAATGTTCAACATAATAAAGACACTCATAAAGGTTTGGAGCCATTTGAGGGTTATATAATAGTAATTAGTGTAAATAATACTGAGCAAATTTACATTTTTGGGTGAAGTATCCCTTTAAAGCTCAGGTTATCTCAACAGAACTATAATAAATGACAGTAACACTAGCAGTTCAATAATGTATGTGCTGGGTTGGATGACAGTGCAGTGTGTGTATGTTTAAACGAACTGTCATGTGACTTCATTGCTACACTGTCAAATATATGGCAACTCAGCAACCTCATTCATCCAGATGCTGAACTGTTGACTGAGGAAACCAGTGAGCAGACCAGGATCTCAGATGGGTTTAGATGGGAAGAAACTGCTTCAATATAGTATTTTGTTGGAGTTTACTTTGTTTCCTCTGTGTGTCCTATTGTTGATGTGTGCTAGCTGGTGATTACCAGATTTTAAATGAGATTGTGGGTGGTTGCTAGGGTGTTCAGAATGGTTGCTAGGTGGTTTCTTACTGGCTTAAGTAAAATGCCTGGCTTGCATTGTTAGTAAAACAGAATGATGTTCTAGAAAACTTGTAATGTTATGAATGCAGTGTACGTGTTTGAAGTAAATAAAAATTACATTTAAAGGGAGAGTTTACCCAAAACAAAGTTTCTGTCATCATTCCTACAATCTGTTTTCTTTTTTTTGTTGAACATTTTTAATGTTAGATTCCAGTAACTATTGACTTCCATAGTATTTTTTTACTATATGGAAGTCGATGGTTACTCGTTTGTAACATATTTTCTTATGTTCAACAGAATAAAGAAACTAGTAAAGCTGTCGAAGCACTTGTGGGTTAGTAAATAGTGAGTAATTTTTTTTTTTTTTTTGGATGAACTATCTCTTTGAATACATTTAAAACCTTAAAATGACAGTCTCACTATATTTGTGTCTCACTAAATCATAGGACTCATTTACACTATTGCAACATGTTAATTTAGGAAGTGTTTGTATTAATCGTTTCCCTCTTGTTTTAGTGAGGTCAATATTTGCAATGGCAAACAATATGTTGAATATTTGCAATATGTCAAGCATACAGTGCGCAGCATAAATGAGCAACCCTCTTTTGAAAACAAATATTTTGATCCGTTTCTCAGTGAATATAGCCAATATATTTTGGTGCATTTAAACAAAACAGTTTTATTAAAGTTGTATTCTGTAAGTGTGAAATAAGAGTTTGGTCACTGAACATTTTTAGGACTAGAAAGATAAAACATTTAAATTCAAATTAATTAATTATTGCAAAAATAAATTACAAACGTCATTTTTTATTTTTCTCTCCATTTTTCTTTTCATCAAACTAAAAAAAAAAAATTCCCCAACATTTTAACTTGGGTACTAATTTTTGGTCTGTGCTTTTCATTTTTAATTATTATTATTATTATTATTATTTTGGTTGCTTAGTTTCAGTTGTCTTCAGTATTGATTAATTGATATGTGCACAATATATTATTGTGAAGCATCTTGTAAAAATATACTAATTTAACTCCTTAATGCTGAGCACTGTATGCTTTTTTTTAAAGCTCCATTTCAAATGTTATCAGACATAAATAAATGATTATTATTATTCTACATAAATTGTTACATTTTTATTAAAATAACTCAAAGTAGTATTTGATTTTTCTTTTTAAGTATGATTTATTGTGTTTGAAGATGTATTTTTGTTATAAACCTATTTTTTATTAAAGAAAATTGTTGTTTGTAAATAGGACTAGGCAGTATGACTAAAATTTTACAGTATGAGAATGTTTTTTTTATGCTAACTATATCTTTCACAACATGGGTTATATAAAGGTAATTTTTTGCAGAAAATGTACAAAAGGGCTTTATATAATGAAATATTAATCTTATAAGAAAAGAAAAGATCTTTATTTTATTTGATTATTTTGTTTTTAAGCATATTACTATAGTATACAAAATACAACTTAAATTTCAAAAACTAAGTTTTAGGCCCCTAAAAAGTCTTAAATTCACCGCAGTTTTGGGTTGTAGGTCTTAAATCGTTTTAAATAGGACTTCATTTTGCTTTGTCTAAGTAAAGCTATACAGTTGGGCCAACAATCATACAGTCCCCAACAATACATCTCAATAAAACCTTATTTTTATATTTAAGTTTTTTTTATTGAGATACAATTCCTAACAGCTGTTAGACATTTTAACAGCAAGTTTTTCAAATTAAATTCCCCAATCAGGAAAAAAACCTAAAAACAATTACACTATTCCTCACGATAATGCTAGAAAAAGTCCCAACCCTGCATAAGTCTAACATTTCATTCCTAATGGTCTTAAAAAGTCATTTGGCTTGATGATTTCCTGCAGAAACCCTGTAAAATAAATCCCAGAAAAAGAAAGCTTAAGTATGAAAATATAAATATGTAAACACTTTAAGGAAATATCAAACTTTTCCTTCAAAAATACATAATAAAAACAATGACAATTCCTGTATATTGAATGTTGAAGGCAAGTCACTTGTTAAAATATAAAGCAATTGGCAATGCTCCGACATGAGCAGGTATGTGCATTTGTGCAGTATACAGTCAAAAAAAAAAAGTTTACGGTACACATTTCATTAAGTAATAACAATATATTCCACCATAGCGCCTAGTTAATTTGTACATTTGATGTGTTTTTGCATGAATTATCCAGGTAAGCTGATAATGGAACTAAACACAAAACTCTCCTTCTCTCTGTAGTGAGGTCTAGACCTCATCTGTTCCTGTAGATCTGCGTCGCCAGTGCGCGAACATCAAACCAGGCAAATGGCGGACAAGAACACCAGAATCGCTATCGTCAACCACGACAAGTGCAAACCCAAGAAATGCCGTCAGGAGTGCAAGAAGAGCTGTCCTGTGGTGCGGATGGGTAAGAAATGCACTGTTTTTAGCTGATCTTATTTTATTTGCTCGTGGTATTCTGTATCATTGATGTCTAATGTTTTTGTTTTGTTTTTTCCTCAGGTAAGCTGTGTATTGAAGTCTCACCTCAGAGTAAAATCGTTTGGATCTCAGAGTCTCTCTGCATCGGATGTGGAATCTGCATTAAGGTATTAAAGCAACAGGTTTAACGCATACAAAAATATATGGATGTTTCTGAGGTTTATAATGATTTATCTTTAGTGAGCTTCAGCTTAGTGGATTATCTATACACATTTTAGAAGAATCCTGTTCAGATGCATCAGATATAATTCATTAGGCTTTTGAGAAGGATTCATTTCCAGAACCATTACTTTTGCTGTTCCTCAGCGTGATTGATCATCCAAAGCCTCTTAAACATGAGTGCACAGTGCTTGGAAAGGGTGCTCGCTGCAGAGCCATTTGAGCAGAGCTGAGCTCCAGCGAGGGGGAGCATGAGCTCTCGTTCTGCCTCCTGTAAGCTGTTTTAATGCGTACACCAACCCCACCCCTAACCCTACCCCCAGTGACATCACTCGTAGAAGAAGTGCAAAAAAGGTGGAGCTCAAGCTCCCCCTCGCTGGAGCTCAGCTCGCCCAAATGGCTCTGCAGCGAACACCACTTGAGTGCTTGAGGGTCCTGCAAAATTTAGTACCAACTTCAATCCCACACACTTGGGCTAGCTAATCAAGTTCTTACCAGGCTTTTTAGAAACATCCGTGCAGGTGTGTTGTGGCAAGTTGGAGCTAAAATCTGCATGACACCGGCCCTCCAGGACAGAGTTTGGGCACCCCTGCTCTAAAACATTTAAATATCAAAAGTTTTTAACCTCTCAGTCATTTTAGTATTATATGCTTTGAAACTACAAATAATTGATCCAAAAAAATTTAAATATAATATTTAGACATTATCTATGTATATAAAAATTGTTCTAAGTTCAATATTATTAGCCCATTTAAGCTATATTTGTGTTGATTGTCTACAAAACAAACCACTGTTATACAATGACTTGCCTAATTACCCTAACTTTAACCTAATTAACCTAGTTAAGCCTTTAATGTCACTTGAAGCTGATTACTAGTGTCTTGATGAATATCTAGTCTAATTTTATGTAGTCATCATGGCAAAGATAAAAGATATTAGCTACTACAATTTAGATTAGTAAAACTAATGTTATAATCTCTCCATTAAGCAACACTTGGGAAATATTTTTTAAAAAGTTAAAAATTCACACGAGAACAAATAATTCTAACTTCAACTGTATTTTGCGATAGCTAATTTATATGCATTTTATGCAAATAGTCTGCTGTGCTGTTATGAAGATCTCATTGATTTACATTGTAAGCTATTGGAATTTGTTTGTTTTGAACATTAATGGTCTTACTGAGGCTGCAAGATATTGAAAAAAATCTGACATTGACTTCTGAAATATTTTGTTTTTCTGCGATTATATATTTTGATGTGAATACAATTTTACCAGATGACTTGAAGAGCTTTATTTGGAAAAGAACTCTTCATTTTAGATTCATTAGGGTAATTTTGTAGGGGAGTGAATCTCGAATAATATATCAAATATATTATAGCAATATAAATTGCATTGTATATTATTCATTCATTCATTTTCTTGTCGGCTTAGTTCCTTTATTAATCCGGGGTCGCCACAGCGGAATGAACCGCCAACTTATCCAGCAAGTTTTTATGCAGCGGATGCCCTTCTATCCGCAACCCATCTCTGGGAAACATCCACACACACACACTCATACACTACGGACAATTTAGCCTACCCAAATCACCTGTACCGCATGTATTTGGACTGTGGGGGAAACCGGAGCACCCGGAAAAAACCCACGCGAAGGCAGGGAGAACATGCAAACTCCACACAGAAACACCAACTGAGCCGAGGTTCGAACCAGCGACCTTCTTGCTGTGAGGCGACAGCACTACCTACTGCGCCATTGCGTCGCCCTGCATTGTATATTATGTAATCTTTATTAAAGTTACAAACATAATAATTTTTTTTTATGACAGGATGTTTTAAACTCTGAAATATTGAAAATGTTCACATAGTCACAGGCCTTAAAGGGGTAGTTCACCCAAAATGTACTCACTATTTACTCACACTTCAGTTGTTTCGAACGTTTACGAGTTATTAAAATGTCTTTTTTTGTGTTCAACATAAATAAAAGAAACCCATAAATTTTTTTAAAAAAAAGTATGTATTAAAAAAAGTATAGTGTAATTTTTGGGTAAACTATATCTTTAAAAACACACGCCAACGATAAACTTTTACTCCATTATTGTTAAACGCTGAATTAATTATGATCAACTATAATCCCAACTCAACATTGCATATCCTGTGATGTGACTAATGAACATTGCATTATCGATGCTGAAACCATATATTGTGCAGCCCTAGATCTTACCCTAAATTATTACTGTTGCCCTAAAAGTCATATCTGCTTATTTTAATGTAGAAATGTCCATTTGGTGCTCTTTCAATCGTGAACCTGCCAAGCAACCTGGAGAAGGAAACCACACACAGATACTGTGCCAATTCCTTCAAGCTGCACAGGTACGAGCATACATTACATCTGAGTCACACCTGAATTTTGTTTCTGTAATTGTTGTTTAATCGGAGTGTTTGTGTTTGTCAGGTTGCCCATCCCTCGTCCGGGTGAAGTGCTGGGGCTTGTGGGTACTAACGGTATTGGGAAATCCACTGCTCTCAAAATCCTGGCAGGAAAACAGAAACCAAACCTGGGGAGATTTGATGTGAGTCTGAGACACACACACACACGCTGCACATAGGGTTTTTTTCTGTAAGTAAAACTGCACTGTGAGGGTTGGGTTTAGGGGTTGGGTGGGGTTAGAAAAATAGAAAATACAGTTTGTACAGTATAAAAGCAATGGAAACCTATGTATTGCCCCCTCAATTCACAAGTGTTTACCCAAAATGCACATTCCCTTAATTTGAGCCATGAAACTGAAAAATTGTTTATATTAAAGCAAAACAAGGAGACATGCAAAAGGATTTATTTGTTTGAATATAAAATGTACAGAAGGTTAGAAATGCATTAGGACTCTTATTTTGAAATTCTGTCACTACTTCCATTAACTCTTACAACCGTCTACAGCATTCAATATAACCACAGAGTAAAAACCCCATACAAATATTATCATAATTCATACTGTAGATAATAAGCATATTATTATCATAATTCATAACTGTAGATCATAAGCAGTCAAATTTGTGAGACTAAATATGGATCACTCAGATTTAATAAAATCTTTTGATTTTAATGTTTAGTAATCCCATTATTGTGTTTGCTTTTCTATTTTCAAATGTAAAAAAAAACACGTTTTAATAGAATGTATATTTGTAAATTATATTAGAGAACGCTTTTATTCATGTGATATTTTAAGTCAAAAGGTGTCTTTTAGAGGAATTTTACTACATTTATCATTGATCAAACTGAAATAACTTTTTTTCGTCTGTGTTATTTGTGTATATTGATAAATATATTTGATTAATTTAGTATTTTTTTGCAATAAATAATTATTACGAGTTTATTAATATTTATTCATTTTAAATTATATATTGAATAGTTAATACAAGTGTCTTCATGTATATGGGGTATATGCCGAAGCATGCTAAAAGGACTTTTAATTTGCCAGTAACCTGGGTTAAGCGCTTCCGGTGAATGGCATGCCAATGCGAAATTTAAGGTCTGTTTTCTTTAAAAATCAGCGATCTCTACTGGCTGAGTGATATCCGATCTTAAAGTGGGTCTCAAATTGTACAAGAAGCACTGCATTACATTACATTTCCCCCGCCATGTCTTTATAATATGAGCATTTATTTTACCCCAGTATATTTAATGAAGCTTCTGCGTTAGCCTGCCGATTCTGACGGGCGCGTGCGAGTAAACAGCTTTTTGTCTCGTTTTACGCTTGAACAACCAAATAAATGCTAAAGTTTGTTTAACTGAATGTATTTTAATGACATTACAACATCAATGCTGTAAAAGGAACCGTATAAAATGAGAAAAAGTTCAAAATAACAGGTCACCGGAAGTGTATCAGCATGGGAACAGCACTAGCTCGGCATATACCCTATAGCCTATGCTGCTGATATGGCATTGAAACATAAATAAATTTCCAAATTTAATACCATGGTAAGGCTTATCATGGAGAGATGCACTGGTTTTTAAACTAATATTATGTGTTTCCAGGCTCCCCCTGACTGGCAGGAGATTCTGGCGTATTTCCGCGGCTCTGAGCTGCAGAATTACTTCACTAAGATCCTGGAGGACGACCTGAAGGCCATCGTAAAGCCTCAATATGTTGATCAAATCCCCAAAACCGTTAAGGTCAGAATGAAAGCAAGCTGACTTGAATTTAAAGTGGGGCTATTATGCAAAAAACACCTTTATAAAGGGTTTAAACACTGTAGTTGTGTTTCAGCAGTGTGTGAATATAACCAGCCTCTAATGATAAACCTTAATTCATTCTGTTGTTTATAATCAGACAGTCTGCAGAAACACTTTGATAGACATTCTCGCTGTGGGTGTCATGAGAGGGAACCCCCCCCCCATTAGAGATCATATCCCCCTCATTAGTATAAACAGCCCTAAGTGAGAAGCAGCCGTCCATTAGCCATTAGAGTGTTTGAGCTGCTGAAGATCATTTTCACACCAATAATGTTAGTCTTGTTTTTGAATCTGCCACTATGCTGACACACAGGCATTTGTAGCTCCGCCCTCTTTTGGAAACCACACAATCTCATTTGAATTTAAAGCGACAGTCACCAAATGCCACAATAAGATCAAAGCCTAAAAGGGTCAGTTTCTGAAAGTTATAAAACATTATTTGTGTGCTATTTTGAGCTGAAATTTCACACACATACACTAGGGACATCAGAGACTGACTTTACATCTTGTAAAGGACAAAATAGGTCCTCTTTAAGTCATTTTATGTTGTTTGGTTGTGTTGTAATTCTGTTTGTCCTGCAGGGGTCAGTAGGTGCCATCCTAAGCCGAAAGGATGACACTAAGACAGAAGAGCTGGTGTGTGAACAGCTGGGTATGTGCTCATGCATTTCTGATGTGTGAGATTTACTAAAGTTTTGTTATGTGCATGATGTTGATGGTGGTCCCGTGCTCTGATTGGTCAGATCTGTTGCACTTGCGTGACCGTAATGTTGAGGACCTATCAGGAGGAGAGCTGCAGAGATTTGCCTGCGCCGTCGTCTGCATTCAGAGAGCTGATATGTGAGTTTTGTTTTGTTTTTGACATATGAAGAGAGAAAAAGGTGGCCCTGTGGCTTAGTGGTTAGCACTGTAGTCTCACAGCAAGAAGGTCGCTGGATTGGTAATTCGATAGTACTATATTTCAAATAGTTTATTTTTTTAGTTATTTTAATATTGTTAAATGTTATTGTTTAATTCTGAATACCATTTTAATATTTCAGAATTAATAAATCAGATTAATTGTGTTTTATTTAAAAAAAAAACATATTTAGTCAATAGAATTGTTACATTTTAACTGTTAAATTTTTTTTGAGTTAAACTTTTTTTTTCAATGAATTTTAAACTTTTTTTTTTTAACAAATTGTGTTTTAAAAAAGATTTCATGGTTTAAAACAAATTTATAACAAGAAAAAGTGATAATTAAATGAAAAACCAAACATGTAAAATGTATAATAAAAATGTAATTATATAAGATGGGGGAAAAACTAAGACACTGTCATTTAATTATAATAGTTATTGCTACATAAAACCTTAATTAATTAATTTAGTTTTGCCTCTGTGTCTTTTTGACTCTTGAAGTTCTGATAATGTTTCCCAGTGATGGGTTGCAGCTGAAAGGGCATCCGCTGCATATCACATATGCTGGATAAGTCGGCAGTTTAAGCCGAAAAGCAAATGAATGAGTGAATGAATGAACTATTATTTATTTATTCATTCATTTTTTTCTTTGGCTTAGTCCCTTTATTCATCAGGGGTCGCCACAGTGGAATGAACTGCCAACTTATCCAGCGTATGTTTTAGGGGAATTGTTACTATTATTATTGGTAATAATTATTAATGAGTTCATTGTAATATTTAATAAAGGTATGTGATTTTAACAATTGACGTCTTAAAATTGTTGCCAATTTTTACATTATCATTATTTGCCAAATTCTGTGACATTTATACATTTAATTATGACCAAATTCTTCATTTTGTTTTAGTTCCATTATTTAGTTACTTGTGTCCTTTTAGTTAGTGCAAAACTGTTAATTTGTTTTAGTTAATAGTAATAACAATAATAATAATTTGTATTATTTTGTTTTAAACACATTTTTAGTAAAGAATACAACATTGCATAATGCAGTGTAAATGTTTGCTATCAATTTCTAGCTACTTTAATAGTTGTAAACACATGTAGAGAACAACTAAACATCCTTAGGACATACAAAGGAGGAAAGAAAAAATTATAAGAATTTAAAAAATACATAATAATTAAAAAAGGACAATAAGATGAAGAAAGTAAGTAGTAACCTTGACTGATAATTTGTATAATTCATGTTTAGATTCATGTTCGACGAGCCGTCCAGTTATCTTGATGTGAAACAGAGGCTGAGAGCCGCCATCACCATCCGCTCCCTCATCTCTCCAGACAGGTACCGTTCTCTGAAACCACTGCTAATTAGCCTTGGCTAGTCTCTCTGTATCTCAGAATAACACGTCTCTGCTCGTGTCTACAGGTACATCATTGTGGTGGAGCACGACTTGAGTGTGCTGGATTACCTGTCAGACTTCATCTGCTGTCTGTATGGAGTTCCCAGTGCTTATGGGGTGGTGACCATGCCCTTCAGCGTCAGAGAAGGTATGCATATAGCAAAATAGTTACTATTGCCTTTCTATCAGCGGGAACCAGTCTGGCCATTCTCCTCTGACCTCTGGTATAAACAAGGCATTTGCGCTCACAGAACTGCCGCTCACTGGATATTTTCTGTTTTTGGACCATTCTCTGTAAACCCTAGAGATGGTTGTGCATGAAAATCCTAGTAAATCAGCCGTTTCTGAAACACTCAGAGCAGCCCATCTGTCACCAACAACCATGCCACGTTCAAAGTCACTTAAATCCCCTTTCTTCCCCATTCTGATGCTCACTTTGAACTGCAGCAGATCGTCTTGACCATGTCTTCATGCCTAAATGCGTTGAGTTGCTGCCTTATTTGATAGGCTGATTAGAAGTTTGCATTAATGAGCAGTTGGGTGTACCTAATAAATTGGTCGGTTAGTTACTTGTATCCTGTCATATTTGCCTCAGTTAGACATGCAATAACAATGCTAAGTTAAATGTGTGTACTGGAAACTTTAACGGTATTTGTGTGTGACTTAAAGAGCTTGAATAAACTCTACAACAAATACTTTGAATAAACTTGCTTGGTATTTTGACTCTGAATATCTGCACATTGTCTATTCTGTTATTCTTTTCTAGTTTATTTTTTATTATTATTATTTTGCATTAATGTTTAAAGATCTAAATAATATTTAAAAATATATTTTTGTTTTTAAAATGCACATTTGATAAGAATAAATTATAAGTTGCAACTAAAAATTTATTTCTTTTTTATAACCAGGAATCAACATTTTCCTGGACGGCTACGTGCCGACGGAGAACCTGCGCTTCAGAGAGACGTCTCTTGTGTTTAAAGTGGCAGAGACGGCAGCTGAAGAGGAGGTGAAAAAACTGTGCCGTTATCAGTATCCCAACATGAAGAAGAGCATGGGCGAGTTCACACTCACCATCACCGAAGGAGAGTTCACCGACTCTGAGATCATGGTCATGCTCGGAGAGAACGGTGAGATCAGACTCCACTCTTCATCTCTGCTGATTATTAACGTTTTCTTTATTTTTCATAAATAGGGCTGTACAATATACAGTTAAAGTCAGAATTATTAACCGTCTTGTATATTTTTCTTCCCAATTTTTTGTTAATGAAAAGATTAATTTGTCAACATTTCTAATCATAATAGTTTTAATAACTCATTTCAAATTGATTTCTTTTCTCATTGCTATGATGACAGCACATAATATTAGACTAGATATTCTTCAAAACACTTGTATTCAGCAGAGGTCACACATGTGCAAGTCACAAGCAAGTCTCAAGTCATAACCTTCAAGTCTCAAGCAAGTCAAGTCATTTTTTTGTCGGAGTCAAGTCACTGCTTATTTCAAGTCACGTCGAGTCACTTTCAAGTCAATCTAATTATATATATATATATATATATAAAATAAATCTTTGGTGGAGCGCCTTCCCTTTTTCATAACCGCATTATCTGATGGCCGAATAGCAAATAAACAGTTCAAATGAATCGTTTATATCAATCTAATGAATCATTTAATGTAGTTCTTTTTAATGAACCGAATTATCCAGTCCAGCAAATTTAACTGATTCTTTCGGACCGATCTGAGAAGAGATGAGCTGTTAATGCATGTGTAACTTTAGTTTTTTTTGTTTTGTTTTTTACGCTTAATATACGGTTGTGTATTTAACAAAAACAAATTTTTTTCGAGTCATTTGACTCAAGTCCAAGTCAAGTCCCAAGTCATGACAGTCAAGTCGAGTCTTATTTGTATATTTTTTAAGCAAGTCTCAAGTCCTAAATTTTGTGACTTAAGTTTGACACGAGTCAAGTCATGTGACTTGAGTACCCCATCTCTGGTTTTCAGCTTAAAGTGACATTTAAAGGCTTCACTAGGGTAATTAGGGTAAAGTTAGTATAAATAAGCAAGTCATTGTAAAACAGTGGTTTGTTCTGTAGACAATCCAAAACCAATGTAGCTTAAGGGGGCTAATAATATTGACCTTAAAATGGGTTTAAAACAATAAAAACTGCTTTTATTCTAGCTTAAATAAAACAAATAAGCTTTCTCCAGAAGAACAAATATTAGAGGAAATACTGTGAAAAATTCCTGAATCTGTTCAACATCATTTGGGAAATATCTGAAAGAGAAAAAAATTCACAGGAGGGCGAATAATTCTGACTTGGCTAAATATTGCAATGTCAATTTATTCCTATATTGTGCAGTCCTACATCAAAACCAGTTTTCTTCTTTTAGGAACGGGGAAAACCACCTTCATCAGGATGCTTGCCGGAGGCCTCAAACCAGACGGAGGAGGTGAAAACCAGCACACACCACAACAATATTCTGCTGAAATGCTGATTTGTTTTAATCAGAAATATTTTTAAGTAATCTAATAATCACATCTTTCTATCCTCCCTTTTATTTATTAATACATTAAAATTGATCTGTTTCTATTTTTTATCAAGCTGATCTAATTTACATGCTTTTCAAAATCTTTTTTTTTTATCTTCATAATGCATTTATATTCTGTACGCTATTTCCTCATCTCCATTTCATAAAACAGTCTTGTATACAACTTATGTTTTTCATATATAAGAATATATAACATAAGAATATATACCCATTATGAATTTGATCTAGGTTTTTTGAAAATGCTTTAAATATTTTTACAATGTTAATACTGCATTCATCCCCTTTTTAATTGAGATTCACACTTTGTGTCTCACTAAAAATATAATTGCCACTTTATTTGAGCACATTATTAAAAGAAAATAGGAAACGTAAACTGATATTAGCCATAGAGGATAACTTAATACACAAATACACTTCATTAAGCATGTGCACATAGACATAACCTATATGCTATGTAATTGCAGGTTAATGATGTCTCTATATAATAACTTATATTTGATTGTAACTTTAACTTAATTTTATTGTAATGCAATAACGTGCATCTTTAGGAAAGCTGCTTTGAAACAATAATTGTATAAAGCGTTATGCTTATAAACTTGAATTAATTATTATGTGCAAAATAGCTGCAGTCACTCTGTATAATTTAACCAACATTTATTTGTAGTATACTTGTTCCTGCTGCCGGCTATAACACTACTGTGTTGTCATGGCATCGCTGGGGAAATGTGACACGTTCACATTGGTTCACGTTGGTTTTTGTTTTTGAATATCAATAATCAGTAGTTTAGGTGATTGTGTTAAACTTTAGTTACAAAATTACTTTATATTATGTAATCAAATAAATGTTAAAATATTGCAATGCAGTTTTTGGCCAAGTGCATCCAGAATTTAAATATATATTTAATTCCGTGCAAATGTCAACAATGCCATGATTCGTTTTTACCAAAATATGGAAACCATTTCTGGGTTTTTTGTTTAACCAAGTATTTTACAGTACTTTGAAAACATTTACAGATGCATTTTTGAGTATTTTTAAACTATTCTATTTGATTTACCAAAGTCACACAAATGGTAATTTCACATGCGTCACATCCATAACAGAGAGATGTCACATCCATAACAACCCTTTTTCCTCAGAAATGTGAAAATATTAAATAAAATAAAACCAAGCAATTTTGTTTTATAGAGAGCCGACTCAAATCCTTTTGATTAGCATTATTTCTTTTGGGTTGTGCAGTTTAATTCACATAATTTCTACAAAGTGTGTTGTATACTGTAAACTCGCAGACTGTTTTTGTCACATCCATAACCTATGCTTATTTTCCTCATTTAAAGTACAAAACACGTTTACAGATTGATATTTTTCTGCTCCCATAACTCTGTGGCTAGTTGCTCTAGAAATTAAATTTTTCAATATAATGTTAACATATACTTTCTCTGTCAATTTATGTGTTGAGTTTTTACTGCAAATGTCACATCCATAACGCTGGAATTGCTCATATATATATATATATATATATATATATATATATATATATATATATATATATATATATATATATATATATATATTAATATTTAAACTAATAGCAGTAAAAAAAAGTGTATTTTGCATGCCCTCAAGGGACAGTTCATCCAAAAAAGAAAATTTACTCTTAAACCTATTTGAGTTTCTTCTGTTGAACACAAAAGAAGATATTTTGAAGAATGTTGGTAGCTGGCATCCATAGTCCTCCATTTCCTACTATGGAAGTCAATGGGTGCCATCAACCAGCTTTCTTTAAAAATATCTTCTTTTGTGTTTAACAGAGGAAACTCAAATGGTTTAAAACCCCATGATGGGGAATAAATCATAAGGTAATTTAAATTTTTGGGTGAACCTTCTTATTCGCTTATTAAAACATATGCATTTTATTAGAAGTGTGTTTTTTAATGTAGCGCTATTAATTATGAGAGTTAAATGAAAGTCTACCGCTAGACACAAGCACTTTCTTCTCACAAGAATAGCTACTGGCTGATTGATACAGATTATTAAGCCTATTTGTAATGCTAACTGGAGTGTGTGTTATGTTTGTCAGGTGATGTGCCTATCCTGAACGTGAGCTACAAACCACAGAAGATCAGCCCTAAGTTTAAAGTGAGTTTGAAGCGGATGCCCTTTCAGCCGCTTCTTAATACTAGGAAAATGAATAATGTTCCAGCTTTGGTTTTTTTTATAGTCAGTATTAAGTAAATATAAATTAACATGTTAGTTGTAGAAACATTAAGTGGCTTAAGTGGTTTTAAAATGAATGGAAAGAGTGTTAAATCTATTGAATTTCACTCTCTGGTTCCTGTATATACCATGGTGATGCATTTATCTAATTCAGTTCATTCTTTTGAAGAGATCTGTTGTGGAGTTTTTTGCAAAAATGTAAAGCCTTATGATCTGTATGTATTTTTCTCTTGATGAAAATGAAGCTGGCATGGTGTTTAACACACATAAACTGAAGTTGACCATCTCTGTGTGTTTTAGGGCAGTGTTCGAGCTCTGCTGCATGACAAGATCAGAGACGCATACACACACCCTCAGTTCGTCACTGACGTCATGAAGCCCATGCAGATCGAGAGCATCATCGACCAGGACGTGAGTATAACACCACTACTGTACAAGTGTAATACTCATAATTTTCTCTTCATATAGCCGTATATATAGCTATTATGGCCTGTTTCCACTGAGTGGTTCGGTTTGGTACGCTTTTATGGCCGTTTCCACTGTCAGCGTACCATACCACTTTTCAGCACCCTTTCGAAAGGGTACCAAAAGGTGGAGCTACACGCGCAGCCGAACGCTGATTGGTTCAGGGATACGTCACGAGCTTGTGGAGCTAGACAGAATGCAAACAAAGGATCCGCCATGTTCTAATACACAGGCGAGAGATTACATGGATTTATCGTTACTATATGCATAAAATAACCAGCCGTGGATGACCCGGGCTCAAACAAACCGTGTCGTCGTCTTGATGAACAGACACAATGCAACGAAGAACTAAATCTGCCGCGTCCTGTTGTTGCTTTACGAGCCCGTCTAAAAAGTGCGAGCGGTATTCGCTTTCTTCCGGGAGGGCGCGATCGCGTCTATTTTTGATATAACAAACTTCTTGAGCTGATGATAATAATGTATAAGGTTACGTGATTGTTGAAGTGTCTCCGTCATCTGATCCATTCAGAAAGAAAAGGACAAGCGTGGGGAAAAAAGGAGAAACCCGGCAAAACACAGGAGCAAAAGTGTTTTAGCAACCTGATTCATGAACAAACTGCCATGTTTATCTTTGCATTTTGGATTATTATGAGCTGGGAATAACAAAATGACTCTCTAACAGAGCTGACATGTGCTGCTGAAGATTACAGACACAGATGAGAGGTTTGCGCTGACTGTGGGCTATATTGCGTGTGTTTGTGAACTCAAATAAGGACTAAATGCATGCTGTGTGTAGTTTTTCTGTAATTAATTGAATTGAATTGAATTTTATTTGACAGATTTTAGACAAACTGTACAAAAAGTATTCCATACACTTTGTTAAAAAAAACTGTCGAGGATAAAAACACAATAAAGCCCAGGGCTTATTTCCATTGTGGTCCTCTGTTAAATAAAAACAATGTATGTCTTCAAAATACTAATGAAGAAATAAAACAAACAGTTGCCACAGCGGTACGAACAGTCAACCCATCCAGCACATGTTCCACACAGCCAATGGCCTTCCAGACACAAACCTATTCACACTCAAGTAAGATATAATTTAAAAGATCCTCGTCCATCATGCAAACTAATTATCCTCATCAAACAACCATCTTTTAATAGCTTTTTTGAACAACCTTAAATCTTTTATTTCCTTAATTGATTTTGGTAGTTTGTTCCACATGATTGCACTTGTATATAAAAACATATTTTTCCCCACTAAACTTCTAAATTTAAATAAACAAATATTAAAATCCCAACTCCTAGTACTGTATGAATGCTGTTGCCTCACCATTTGAAAATAATTAATCAAATAGCTAGGAACCACATTATTAAACATTTTACGTGCCAATTTTAAAAAACACACTCTATTACTAACAGTTAACATACCTAATTTATTAAAAGACTCTTTGTGCAAATGTGCTCTAGGATGCATTTTTAAAATTATTCGTACTAATTTATTTTGTGCCTTTTGCAATTTCTCAATTTTGTGAGCAGCTACTGTACCACAATGACGTAGCATAATCAAAATGGGGTTGAATTAAAACTCCTGCCAACAATTGTAAAGAATGAACATCCAAAAGATCAGATTGCCTTGCTAAAAACCTAATTTTTCCACAAATCTTTGTAAAAACCTTTTTTGGTAATAATATAATATAATATTTCGGAGACTGTAAGGGGCTGTATGTGTTCATATATGTTGCATTTATATATTTATTTTATATAATTACAGACGTTACAGTAGCCTCTCTCGCACTGTCATTGATCTGCAGTTATAATCAAATCATGTTCATAGAAAGGTCAGTAATAAACATTTATAAACAAGTATTTATGTGTGTAAAGCGTCTGTTTTGTGAGAAGTGCTGCTCATTATGATATGTAAATGACCCGTACAGCTTTACTGTACACATTTATTCGAGCGAGCATGACGTCGACTTAAACTTTGTCATACACCACACCCAACAAAAGGGTACCCTTTGTGGTGGAAGCGCAAGCCTGATAAAGGTGACCCGTACCGTGCTGTACCAGTCAGTGGAAACGAGCCATTACATAACCATTACACTGTGGGAAAGGCTGGTTTTTGGGTGGTTTTGCTTTCTCACTACAATTGATTCGCTAAAAGGGTAGTGAATTTGCCCTAAGTGAATTGTTCAAAGCATTTTTAAATTAAAATTTGTCACCAGAAATCATTTCTATTTGCTCAGAAAATGATGGCCAAATTAAGACTCAAAATCAGCCCAGAGTGGATGAAAACACCCGCAAAAGCGCACACGGGTTAAAACACTGTGTTTGTGTGTTGTCTGCAGGTCCAGAATCTGTCTGGTGGTGAGCTGCAGCGTGTGGCTTTGGCTTTGTGTTTAGGCAAACCAGCGGATGTGTATCTGATCGACGAGCCGTCCGCTTATCTGGACTCTGAGCAGCGTCTCATGGCTGCCAGGGTCATCAAACGGTAAAACAGCAACACTTTCTTTGCTTTTGATGTGCTTTATATATGCTAGATGCTCATTTACTTTCATTGTCATTCAGATTCATCCTTCATGCGAAGAAGACTGCATTTGTGGTGGAGCACGATTTCATCATGGCCACGTATCTGGCGGACAGAGTCATCGTATTCGACGGAATTCCATCCAGGACCACTAACGCCAATGCGTACGTACTTCATTCGCACTGACTAAATACTTTACATTAGAGTTGCACAATGGAGCCTTTTCACATTCGCTGGTTTAAGTAATGCATCTGTCATATTAACATCGAGATGTGCTTTTTGTTTCATCAGTCCGCAGACGCTGTTGGCTGGCATGAATAAGTTTTTAGCGCAGCTGGAGATCACCTTCAGGAGAGACCCAAACAACTTCAGACCAAGAATTAACAAACTCAATTCCATTAAGGTAAATATTCCTTTAGATTCAGATCTTTATATGGTATTAAATGGATGGATTGTTTTCATCTGTTAAAATTTAGTTGTGTGAACAGATTTTCTTTAATTAGTCTACCGAAATGTTTATTTGAAGATTATTGGTCAGTTCTTATCACATGACTTGCTTGGCACTCACAGCGCACTCGCAGCATTCTTTCAACTGTGTGCATCTGGAAGACTTGAGTCGTCACACTGCTTGAAGTGTGCAAGCCGCACACCTCCATTGGAAATAACTAATTTGCGCAATCTCTAGAAAAGCAATATGCGATCATCCTGCTGTCATATGCGGTCTCCAGCAGTTGATCTTCTTGCACAGACATGCTGGATTCACCTGATTTGTTGAAAAATGGGTTGGGAATCCATTCCTTGGCAGTTTGTAGGTCCTGCACTGGGCCTTTTCCCCTTTGCAAAGAAACTTTCCAAACAAGTTTCTTATGGCTTGTTTCCACTGAGTGGTATGCTTTTATGCTTTTATGGCTGTTTCCACTGTCAAAAGGCACCTAAAATGGCCCGTTTCCACTGAGAGGTACAGTACGTTATGGTATGGGTCACCTTTATCAGGCTTGCGTTTCCACGGTCAAAAGTCAGGGCCGGCCCGTCCATAGAGGCGGCCGCCTAGGACAGCAGAATAGAGAGGGCGGCGTCCGCAACACTACCCTCACCACCCGCGCCCTCGGTTATATCCGCGTCTAAGGCAGCAGAATAGAGAGGGCGGCATCTGTGACACTACCCTCACAACCCGCGCCCTCAGTTATATCCACATCTAAGGCAGCAGAATAGAGAGGGCGGCGTCTGTGACACTACCCTCACCACCCGCGCCCTCAGTTATATCCACATCTTAGGCGGCAGAATAGAGAGAGCGGCGTCCGCGACACTACCCTCACCAGCCGCGCCCTCAGTTATATCCGCATCTAAGGCGGCAGAATAGAGAGGGCGGCGTCCTCGACACTACCCTCACCACCCGCGCCCTCAGTTATATCCGCATCTTAGGCGGCAGAATAGAGAGAGCGGCGTCCGCGACACTACCCTCACCACCCGTCCCTCAGTTATATCTGCATCTAAGGCGGCAGAATAGAGAGGGCGGCGTCTGTGACACTACCCTCACAACCCGCGCCCTCAGTTATATCCGCATCTAAGGCGGCAGAATAGAGAGGGCGGCGTCCTCGACACTACCCTCACCACCCGCGCCCTCAGTTATATCCGCATCTTAGGCGGCAGAATAGAGAGAGCGGCGTCCGCGACACTACCCTCACCACCCGTCCCTCAGTTATATCTGCATCTAAGGCGGCAGAATAGAGAGGGCGGCGTCTGTGACACTACCCTCACAACCCGCGCCCTCAGTTATATCCGCATCTAAGGCGGCAGAATAGAGAGGGGGCGGCGTCTGTGACACTACCCTCACCACCCGCGCCCTCAGTTATATCAACATCTAAGGCAGCAAAATAGAGAGGGCGGCGTCTGTGACACTACCCTCACCACCCGCGCCCTCAATTATATCCGCGTCTAAGGCGGCAGAATAGAGAGGGCAGCGTCTGTGACACTACCCTCACAACCCGCACCCTCAGTTATATCCGCTGCATCTAGGGCGGCAGAATAGAGAAGGCGACGTCCGCGACAGCACCCCCCCCTCCCATGACCCAGCCTTTCACTTTAGACAAAGGACGGTCACGCCGCCCTCAACCCTAGAGCGTAAGTTCAGCAAAGTGTACCATTTTGGTGGGCATGTTGTACGAAAGAAAGTTTCAGTCGGCATCATTTTTACACAAGGAAATGTCACAGTAAAGCTGTACGGGTCGCTCGCATGCCATATGAGAAGCACTTCTCAAAAAACAGATGCTTTATACACATAAATACTTGTGCATAAATGTTCAATACTGACCTTTCTGTCAACATGATTTGATTATAACTGCAGATCAATGATGCGCATGCGAAACAGCCTACTGTAACGTCTATTTCTGTCATTGATCTACAATTATAATCAAATCATATTGATAGAAAGGTCAGAACCAAATATTATTGCAAATACCGTAAAGTATTTTGCTCCATTTTCGCCTTGAACTTTATGTACACTGAGCTTCTGTAAACCACCAATTGCTTGCATGTTTGTGGACACTTGGTGAATTCAGCTCACTCTGATTTTAATTAGAAGTTGATCGCTCTCTGCTTTTCTCTTTCAGGATGTGGAACAAAAGAAGAGTGGAAACTACTTCTTCCTGGATGACTGAACGTCAATTCAGAAAACTCCAGAAATTCAGCCGCTTGATACGACATCAAACCAGAAAATGCTGGAACAGCGGACTTACATGTTTGACTGAATAACCATCATCATCTTCATCATCATCACTCTGTCCAGCGGGTTCACTTCAGAAACACAGCCCTCATCCTCAAATACGCCAAGCTTGTGTCATCATGCCAAAAGAGGAGAGATGTTTATTACAAATAAATGTGTTTCTGGGTGAATTATCATTAACAGTACTGAAGTTCCTTCCGCTCACACGAGTGCTGTGAATGAATTCACACACGCCAAACATGCTACTGTATATTTTGAAATAAAATATTTTAATCACGTTACATGATGCGTTACATATTAAATAACCCCGTTTATCAAAATCTGGCGTTCTGCCACCTTGTGAAGATGCAGATTAAAACACACTACCATCTACACACACCCAAAATAATCTGTTGTGTCATGATATTGGGTGACGCGTCTGTGCAGTGGGATTGTTTTGGAATAAACTGACTTTAAATGGAAAGACCACAACTGAGAAAGGCTTGTGTTTATGCTTAAATACATATTCAGTGTGTAATTCCCTCCCATGAACGGGGTTTCAGCCAAAAACTGATTTCAAATAGAAAGACTGCGAGTATAAATGCATTTTTTGGGTAATGTTTGGTGTCTCCTTCGGTTTATTCTCTTATTTATCACGACTCACCAATAAGGATGACTGACGTGAAACAGACGTTTCGACAGTGTCGAGATGAAAGAAACACAAGTGTTTCGAAACACCCAGGTCATGTAACTAAAGTGTTTCTAAACACCTGTTCACGTGACTAAAGTGTTTGTTTCGAAACACCCAGGTCACGTGACTAGTGTTTCGAAACACCTGGACATGTGACTATTTTTTCGAAACACCTGGTCATGTGACAAGTTTTTCTAAACACCCAGGTCATGTGACTAAAGTCTTTTGAAACCCAGGTCCTGTGAGTAAAGTGTATCAAAACATCTGGTCACATGACTAAAGTGTTTCAAAATACCTGGTCATGTGACTAAAGTGTTTCAATATACCTGGTCACGTGACTAAAGCGAGGTTCAGAAGTGTTTCGAGAACCATCGAATCTGCGTTTGACTGACAGGCTCAGAAAAAAACTCCCATATAGCCTAGTGGACCGCATGTGTGCTCGCTATTGTGCTGCAAACATGCGGTCCACTAGGCTATATGGGAGTTTTTTTCTGAGCCTGTCAGTCAAACGCAGATTCGATGGTTCTCGAAACACTTCTGAACCTCGCTTTAGTCACGTGACCAGGTATATTGAAACACTTTAGTGTTTCAAAAACACTGTAAAAAAATTAATTATTGTTTTACAGTACTTTGATGGTTGTGATTGCTGTGACTAAATCACTTGAAGCTTCAGCTCAACAACGTGGGGTTTAATACCTCAATCTGCCTGTTTCTCTGCTGAAGCTGTTCCAGTGCTATACATGAAAAATGACCACAGGGTGTCACTGTAGAGGCAGGTTTTGAAACGTTTCGAAGCTTTGATTGTTTCAGTGTTTCATGAAGCCTCGCTTTGCCCACCACTAGTCACCACAGCGGAATTAACTGCCAACTATCACAGCATGTGTTTTACACAGCAGATGCCCTTCCAGCTGCAACCCAGTACTGGGATGCACACACACAACAGCCAATTTAGTTCATCAATTCACCTATTGCATGTGTTGGCACTGTGGAGGAAACCCACTCCAACACAGGGAGAACATGCAAACTCCACACACAAATGCTCTGAGGCGATGTTGCTAACCACTGAGCCATCCAACCTATCTGGAAATATTGTACATGAAAGGGAAGCTGTATTTGTGTAGGGTTTACCATCGATACAGTTGAAGACATTATTATTAGTCCTCAACTATTTGCCAAGTTGTGTTCAATGATTTTTTTTCTCAACGTATTTTGAAACTAGTTTTAGCCACTAATTTCTTGTAACCAGTTTATTTACTCTTTTGACTTTGCAAGATATTAATATTCAGCTTAGTGCAATTTAAAGACTTAACTAGGTTAATCAGGAAAGTGATTGGACTGCAGTGGTTGTCCAACTAAAAAGACAAAAATACTTCCTCCAGAAGAAAAATATAATAGGAGACGCTACAAAAAAAATGGCCTTGTTCTGTTAGCAACAGTAAAATAAATATTTTACCATGTAGTACGCCAGCAAAGGTCCTGGATTCTTATACCAGAATGAGAGCATAGTATCTACATCTGGCTGAAAATAAAGAAACATCTGTTTTTTTGGTGGTTTTATTGCTACAGAAGTCAATCTTTAAATAGGAACATTAAAAATGTCATTTTTGAGTGAGATGTTATTGGTCTTATCCAGGGGTTCCAGTTCCAAACCTGCTCCGCCTCCAACACACTTAAGCCAGGTCACACTTCACTTTCAATTCAATTCAATTCAGCTTTATTTGTATAGCGCTTTTACAATGTAGATTGTGTCAAAGCAGCTTCACATAAATGGTCATAGTAACTGGAACAGTGTGGTTCAGGTTTTAGTGTTTAAGTTCAGTTCAGTTCAGTTTAGCTCAGTTCAGTGTGATTTAATCATTACTGAGAGTTCAAACACTGAAGAGCAAATTCATCGATGCGTAGCTCTACCAATCCTGAACCATGCGAGGCAGTGGCGACAGCGGAGAGGGAAAAAAAACTTCACCTGATGGGAGTGAAGAAAAAAAACCTTGAGAGAACCAGACTCAGTTGGGCACGACCATTTTAATTTCTCCGCTGGCCAAAAGTCTTGTGCAGAACTTCATTCGCCGTGGTTTTTGCCTCACAGACTCATTCATACGCACTCGAATGCAGCAAACTAAAAACACAAGCTTGTGCGACAAGTTTCGCAGTTCCCTGGGTTGGAAAGTTCAAGCTTGGTGAATTCTGACCTGCCAAATCACATCACGTGACTGCACGAGATCAAAGATCACAACATGACCTCTATGTACAGTAATTCAAAATATGGACCAATCGCTCGCTTTTTTAAATATCTAATGTAAATATCTTCTTTAATCCTGTCTTTTCGCAGCGCCATACTACAGAATTTCGCAAGCTCTAGTGTGACCACGGCATTACCTGCAGGTTTCAATGCCTGAAGGACTTAAGCTGCGGTCACACTGGGCTTTTCCTCCCATAGACTTCCATTCATACGCAAGCGAATGCGTCAGACCGGAAACGCACTGTCATGCGTTAAGTTTTGCAATTGCTGCGGTGCAAAGGTCAAACTTGGTGAATTCTGACCTGCGAAATTGCATCACTTGACTGCATGTGCCCAATCGAGGATCAAAACATCATATCTGTGGACAGAAATTTAAAACATGGAGCAATCACTCGCTTTTTTAAATATTTAATAATCTTGTTAATCCCACCCCTTTTCGCAGTGCTGTACAACAGAATTTCGTACACACAAACTAGTGCAGCGGTGGCCAACCCTGTTCCTGGAGAGCCAGCCTGTTTGATATGGGTGGCAACTGAAATCTGCAGGAAGCTGGCTCTCCAGGAACAGGGTTGGCCACCGCTGCTCTAGTGTGACCACAGCTTTAATTAGTTTGATCAAGTGTGTTTAACTAGGGTTGGCACTAAACTGTGTAGCGCTGCGACCCTCCAGGAACCGAGTTATAGAGCTATGGATAATGCTGCGGTTACACTAGAGAAGGGGTCCTGCAGATTTTAGCTCCAGCCCTAATCAAACACACCTGAACAAGCTGATCAAGGTCTTACTAGGTATACTTAAAACACCCAGGCAGGTGTGTTGAGGCAAACTGGAGCTAAACCCTGCACGGCACAGACCCTCCAGGAAAGAGATTGGTGACCCCTGTACTAGAGTTTGAGAATTTGAATAGCTGTAGCACGGTGCTGGGAAACGGGGTGGGATTAAACAAGATGATTAGACATTTATAAAAGCAAGCGATTGGTCCAATTTCTGCCCAGAGAGGTCATGTTTTGATCCCCGATCGGTCTCATGCAGTCAAGTCATGCGATTTCGCAGGTCAGAGTTCAGCAAGCTTGAACTTTGCAACATAGTGAACTGCGAAACTTGACGCACAAACTTGCGTATGAATGGAAGTCTATGGGGAGAAAAGTCCAGTGTGACCGCAGTTTTAGACTCCCAAACTAGATTCCTGGAGGGCAGCAGATCTGCAGTTTTGCTTGAACCCTAATCAAACACAGCTGATCCAAATAATCAAGAGGTTTAAGACGAATAGGTGTCACCTTGATTAGTTGGATTAGCTGTGTTTGATTAGGTTTGGAGCAAATATGCAGATTTGCAGCCCTCTAGGAATTGAGTTTGAGACTTTATGCAACCTTAAGCTAAACGTATTAAAGAGCACCCATCAAACACAGAGATTGGCAAAATGGCAAACAAAAAAGGTCAAACTGTTTAGCTAAAATGAACCTCTTCCCCTTTAATGTATTTTAAAAAATGCAACTAAGTCTTCTTAGGCTTTCTGTTTTATTTGTCAAAATGGGGAACAATAGATAATACAACGGTTGTTTTTGGTTTCAAACCACATATTTGGATCAAATATGTTATTACAGGCATTTGGCATCAAACATTCATCCACAGAGCCCACTGCTTGGGGATTATAGTGCATGAAAACGCATGGTCAGACATGAAGAAAACCAAACAAGAAGTCCCAAAAATGCATTGACAAAACTCTACACTACACTAAAGGCACTTTCCTTTTTTAAGGTGAGATGCCATCACCAATATACTCACCATGCAGCACGAGTGGAGTGTTTTTTGAGTAAAATTAAGTTCTCTGAGAACCAGTGTGGACAAATTCCATATTAAAACACCTTGTAGCACAATCTAAATTTAATACAAATTAAACGTAAATCAAATTTGCATAGATCTGAAAACTTTAGGACTCAAACCAAAATAAAGGAATGATCTTTATTCATTTTTGCTTTTAAGTGCACTCATGCGGGAAAATTCAGTTTGTGCTCATTAAAACAAAATGTTCTATTAGACTTTATTACCTATGCAGTTTACATTTTCACAGGGGTTGTGCGACATCAGAACAGGCGAAACCATGTTGCTTCGATTAGCAAGAATGTGAGGATAAAGAAAAAACGGTTAAAAATGATTAGATAAAACAACTAATCAATAACACATCCCAAAAGACACCCAGCAAAACTCAAAACAACAGATTTCATGTATCTGATATGATTGTAAACCAAAACAACATTCAGCGTCACTGATATGGCAACTGTGGCCCTGCCCCTCGTCTCCCGTAATGTCTGTAGGACTGGTCGTCTTGTCTGCCTCGGCCTATATAATCCTTCCGTCCACGTTGGCTCCGCCCTCGATATCCTCCTCTGTCCTCTTGGCCACGCCTTCCTCCACCCCTGTAGGAATGGCTGTAGTATAACTGAGGAACTCTCAAGTCTACATTGGTGGACTCCATTTCCTCTGGCCACTTTTCTTCAGGAGAAAATGTATGGACGAGGCGGGAAGAGTCTTCAGCATGTAGGTTCTTCGGGAAGGCTCCCCCTTGTCTTCCTAAGCTCCCATTTGGTAAAGGGATCAATCCTGACATGTCTCCTTGCAATGGGCCAATCTGAAAAGATGGTACCGAACAGGGTCCACCATAAGGAGGAGGTTCCATTCCACCCAGAGAAACAGGAGTATCTACTGACTTGAACTCTACACCACTCAAAAAATGAGGTTGGCCTCCAGGAAAGCCAGCAGAGTTCTGTACAGACCTAAATTGGGGGTTCATTGACAATTGACCATTCTCTTGACCTCTATCCAGTGTGGGGCGAGCAAAAGGCAAGACATCAATCGGACCATGAGGCCCATGGTTTATTGCTTCTAAAGGCATTGGTGGAAATGGCATACGGTGGTATCCAACAGATGATGGTGGATACATCTGATTCCCAGGGGGTGGATATGGAGGTGTGGAAAACTGCACTGGAGGAGTAGTTGGGTAACCCCCAGGATAGGCACTTGAAACAGAAGGAGCTGACCAAGGCATTGGTGGTCTTGGTGGCACATGCATTGGAATCGATGGAGGATCGTTGTATCCTCTTACCTCTATGGGATCAACAGTACTGCTACCAGCTGCTACAGGTGCAATTGGAGCATGGCTGTCCAATGGGGTGTCAACCATGGAGCTCAAACTTTGAGGCTGAGAAGAAGGGTTTTCTGGCTGCCACGAAGTCATGGTGGGATTAGCAGGAGAGTCAGAGGAAGGAGAAGGACCTCTAAGGTAGGCTTGGTTCAGTGGTGCCAGATATACAATAGGAGGAAACATTGGCTGGGTGTAAGCCTGAGGAAATTGGGAGAACATTACATTTGTTGTAATTCAATATAGTTGAACATATGCCTTTAATGAAGGAACAAATGCAAATATTTGAAATTGTGTACCTTGACCCCAAGGTTGAAGAAGAACTTGAGGACACTGATATCTAAAATAATAAAAACATGCATTTCATTTTAATGATTAAAAATTATAAATTACTTGGCCATTAAGGCTTGACTAATAGTGTTAAAACATTAAAATCATCCAACAACAAGTCTAACCCAGAGGTACCCAAACTCACGCCTGGAGGGCTAATGTCCAACAAAGTTCAGCTCCAACCTGCCATAACATACTTTAAAAGAATGTTTTTAGTGTGCTTCATAAGGTTGATTAGCTGATTTAGGGGTTTCTAATTGAAGTTGGTGCTAAAATCTGCAGTACACCAACCCTCCAGGACAGAGTTTGGACACCTAGTTTAACCCTTGAATACAGTAGCCGCATTTCCACTATCGGGCCAGTGCGAGCCAGGGCTTTTATCGGGCCAGGCCGGGCCAATCGCCCAGGAAGTTGAGCAGTGAGGCCGAAATCATGTCGCGTTTCCACTGTCGGGCTAGTAGCTCGCAGCACGTCACGCAAATCCCGCCCCAGAACATCCCCCGAATCGAACATCACTCAATCCGCCCACTTCAGCGGGAATCACGCAGATAAAGCACACCACATCGTCACGAAACTATTAAAATTAGGACAACCAAAACAAACAAATGACCCGTTAATGTACAGCAGAATGTATGACTAAAAGTGGTAGATATGAAGAGATTTAACAAATTGATTAGGAAAGCTGGCTCTGTGGTGGGTGAGGAATTGGACAATATGGAAACTGTGGCTGAAAGGAGAACATTGTGCAGACTTCGGTCAATTATGTACAATGTAGATCATCCTCTTCATAATGTGGTTGACGAGCTGAGAAGTACCTTTAGTCACAGACTTACCAGCTTAAAGTGTTCCACTGAACGCCACAGAAAATCCTTCCTTCCCACTGCTATCAGACTTCATAACGTCTCCCTCAGTCACTTACCCTTACAGTAATCTGTGCAATACCTTGCTGCTTGTGCCGTATATTTACTTATTACGGGTTTTAGTGTGTGGAAGTTTGTGCATTATGTTTTATGATGTGCAATAGTCTACTAGGTGCAATATTTGTACGTTTTTTAGGTGTTAAATATTTTTAGTGCAATATCATTGGTTTTAAATGAGTGTTGAATCACTTTATTACTTGAAATATTTATGTGCAATTGTTTTATGTGTAATATTATTGGTTTTGGTTAATATTATTTTCATTACTTGATATATGACTTAATAGTATTAGTTACCACTGATTCTTTTAAGTGTAATATCTTATATAATAGTTTGTATATTTATGTATTGTGGCTGTTTCCTTCTATAGATTGGTTGGATTTATGTGACTTATTTCACTTATTTAATTTATTTATTCTGTCTTGTGTTTTTGTGTTTCTGTGTTTTGTGTGTTATGGCAGTCATTACGTAAGCAATTTCCTGCGGGATCAATAAAGTTTTCTAAGTCTAAGTCTAAGCACATACCTGTGTGTTCTCATTCATCAGATTAATTTACTCGCCGACCGACTGTTGGCATCGAAATCCAGTGGTCTTGCCACTAACGGAGGGACCCAGCGCAGGGAGCGCACATCCATAATATAACACCACATATATAAAATTCTTTGTTAATAACTCAATATAAAATGTATTTTATAACATCCTCAGTTAGACAGACGCTGTCCAACATTCTTCCCAAATGCTCCGGAGAGAACTGAAACATGATTATTTTTCCCTATAGGCTTTATGACACTAATAGGTGATTCCCTTTATTTAAAGATGTTGCTTATTATAGCTTAAGTAAAAGAAAGTGTTCAGTGTTTCAGCACATAAGAGCAGCACGTAATAAAATATAGCCTATATTTCGTTGCGCTCAGCAGCCATGCACTAATAAAGCTCTTTATGTATTTAAAATTTCCTTTCTTAATTTTACCACGTCATATAAAAACACACACACTTGTTTGGGGACACAGAACACATTTTGAACTTGCAGTTTTCCCCGATGCGTCAAAAAAGTGCTGCGCAGCTGCAGACAGAAAAAAAGATGGCCTAGTTTCTGCTTTCACTCACCCCGAAAATGCTCTGTTTGCATGATTTGATTGATATCATCTTAACCAAATACTTTATAAATAATATTTAAAACATTCTCCGGTGTTTATTGTATTTAGAAAATATCTATTTATTCAATTATTTCAATATAATATTCCGCCCCAAAGCCCCAGTTGGCCCTCTTTGGCCCAAGGTATTCAGCGGGCCGAAAAAGGCCGGCCGCTGGCCCCGAGAAAGCCCCGCTTTGGCCTGATTAGGCCCCGGAAGTGACAGTGGAAACGCGACTGGCCTTGGCTCTCTTTAGGCGCGATAGTGGAAACGCGGCTAATAATCAATGGTAATAGACAGCAAATGTTTTCCACATAGTTTTTCGTAGATTATTAATGGATTTGTAGGAACTTCATTACCTTTCGGTAGGTCCTCTCCTTTCTGGGAGTAGGAAAACGGTGGAGGTGGTTCCAACTGTCCCTTCTCATTCTGTGGGAATCCTGGATAAACTGGGTCCTGTAGGAGCTGAGACCACTGGACTTGAGGAAACGGCAGGTGTTGGGGTTGGGATGGGTGGTCAACAACAGGCGCTGCACCTGAAGGACAACAGATGTTTTTAGAGAACTCAATGAGTCTACTAAAATTTCAGCATTTGTAACCAGGTTTGCTGCAGTTTCTGTGAACTGAGAAAAAATGTGATAATTGAAATGGCAATTTTAGGAGTACAAAAGCTTGTCACTGGCGCCATACTCAAACAGGACAAGTTTCTACCTTATCTAAAGTTGTATTTGGTACCCTTAAGGTAATACCATAAAATAAAAAGATGTCCTTGTGACAGACTTCTATATTGACATTCTGCTGCACTCCTAAATTCTTGCACATTATCTTTTACGAAAGTAAATGTCCAAGATTCGAACCTCAATAGTCAAAACTTACCAGAGGCAGGTATGGTTGATGTTTCACAAGCAGGTGGGACTGATTCTTTTGGAGAGACTAGAGGTAAGTCAGGAGGTGAAGCATTGGCAGGACCAATAGTAGGGGAGATAGAGGTGGGAGCAGCATGGGGAAGAGGGACTGGCATCATAGTGGTTTGAGGATCAACAGTCTTTTTGGGAATTGGTGGAGCATTGTTTGCATGAATAGGATGTGGGGTAGAAGACAAGCCTGGGGAATCTAATACAGGGGTAGCAACCTGAGCCTGTGCAGAAATCGCTATTGTGGATGATGGTGTTGGGGATAGAGTAGAAGTATTGGCTGGTGGCAAAGTTTGAATGCACAAGCTGGATTCAACTGGGGCAGCTGGGATTGGGCAAGTAGGGGCCAGAGTAGTTTGGGTTGGGGTAGAAGGAGGTAAAGGGACTGGGGTGATCTGAGATGCAACCAATTCAACCGAGGTGAACTGAGATGGTGCTTCAGTTCTGGGCAGGAGCTCCACTGTAGGCAATTGGGCCATTTGGAATGAGGGTTTGGTAGAATTTAGTGCAGGTGCAGATTGAATAGGACCAGGGGTGGCAACAGAAACTGCCGTTGCCCCAAAGATGAAGTGTGAAGCAGGAGCGGTAACTGAGACTGCTGTTGCCCCAGAGATGGAGTGTGGGGTAGGGGTGTTAGATGAGACTGCTGTTGCCCCAGAGATAGACTGTGGGGCAGGGGTGCTAACTGAGACTGCCCTTGACCCAGGGATATACTGTGAGGCAGGGGTGGTAGCTGAGTCTGGTGCTGCCACAAGTATAGAGTCTGAGGCAGGGGTGGAAACAGAAACTGGTGCTGCAGCAGAGATAGACTGTGGGGCAGGAGTGGTGGCAGAGATAGACTGTGAGGCAGGTGGGACAACTGACACTGGTGCTGCACCAGAGATAAACTGCGAGGCAGGAGTGGTTTCTGAGACTGGTGCTACCCTAGAGATGTGCTGTAAAGAGGCTAAAGTTGACACTGGTTCCAAATGACTGTTGTCAGGGTTTTGAGCAGGGCTAGACTTAGGTTGGATGGTTGCCTTTTTAACTGCCTCAGGAGCAGACCGGTTAGGATCAGGGGAAGTGGCAGAATTAGATGAAGAAATGGGTGTTTTGGGACCAGATAAGAAGATAGCAGGTGAAAGTGGAGAAGCAGCGACAGGGATAGGTTTCTCTTGTAATTTCTCGTTTATTGTTGAAGAAGACCTTTGCCTTGGTTCCTCAGAAAACTTTATCTAGAAAATAGTATAGAAGTCATTGGCTGGTTAGGAAATCAGAATGGATTACTATAAACATACTAGTTTATAGCATAGCCTATTAAATAGGCATAATGCCAATATTTTAACAGAAGATATTGAACAATCGGTTCAGATCAGGGGTCACCAATCCTGGTCCTGGAGGGCCGGTGACCCTGCAGGGTTTAGCTCCAACTTGCCTCAACACACCTGCCTGGGTGTTTCAAGTATACCTAGTAAGACCTTGATTAGCTGGTTCGGGTGTGGTTGATTAGGGTTGGAGCTAAAATCTGCAGGACACCGGCCCTCCAGGAACAAGTTTGATGACCCCTGGTTTAGATGATTGTATTCGCAATGTTCTCACCCCATGTTTTTCTTCAGTCCCACTCTTCTGCCTCTGTAAAGGCTTCTGAGATGCTTCTGAAAGCAGTAAACCAAAATAAACATTAAGAATGGTCCTATTTACAAGAACATTTCTATGACCAGCAATACTAGCATATTAAAGGGCCGAGCTTTATTGCCAACCTGTCTCCATGAAGTTGTCCTTCTGTTCCTTTTTCCGATGGCTTTTCTTTTCCCCTCCTTTCTTTATGACCTCACCAGGAGTGGCCTAAGTTCAGAAAACGCATGCATTTCTATGTTTGTTTTTAAGGAATGTACTAAGTGCAACAAAGATTTTAAATAATATAAATAAATAAAAATATTAAATTGAGTTTCAAGTCAATAAAATATGGTACTAATTAACTTGTTAATAAACACTTTGGTATGTGAATGCATGATCATCATTATTTCTACCCAAAGCCCATGTTTCACACCATATTTTGCAAGCAGAATGTGATGGATTCACCGTTTGGGGGCTGGGTCCAAGTGAGGGGAAGTTGTGCTCATCTTTGTGCAGAAGCTCCAAAACAACGCTTTCCTCTTCCTCTTCTGGCAGAATACACACAGGACTGCTGCGCTGATCAGACCGTCTGCTAACACATCATACTAAGAGTCAATTCTAGAGTTCACACATGGCTGATGATTGATTATAAAGCTTGTTTGGCTGTCCCGGGAGAGAGCCCTGAGCTTATAAGATCCTCGAGCGCGGAGCTCCCTCCCATTGCAAGGCGAGAGGGGAGTTTGAGCTCAGGTAGATCTCGAGAATTCCCCTGCTGTAATTACTAATGAACAGATAGTTATTGCTCTTAAGAGATAACTACTTACAAGGAGCATGTCTATGGTGCCGATTTGGATTAGTCAATTAAATTAAGTTGCATGTTTTTGGACAATAGGAGGAAACCAGGGGACCCGGGGGAAACCCACGTGAGCACGGGGAGAACGTGTAAACTCCACACAGAAAAGTCAACTGGCTTGGTGAAGACTAGAACCAGTGACGTTCCTGCTGTGAGGCAACCGTGCTAACCACTGAGCTATGGTGCTACCCATCTAGGAAGGAGGAGGAGTAGGTGTGGAAGGGGGAGTTCTTCAAAACAAAGATAGCTGTGATATGGAATTTAGGTGTAGGAATCTTATGATTGGTGAACGTGATCCTCTCGAAAATCTATAAATGAACTTCATGAAGGTTAAAGTATTCTTATATCAAAACTATGGAAACTCTAGTATCTTTAGAAAACTTCTCTTGAGCAAATGCAAGCATTAATTGTGATGTCTTCTTAAAAACAGGCTTATGAACCTGAACTTGTTTCTTGCATCATCAGTTGTGGCCTGCGGAGGCCAGGAGTGTTGCTTATGTACTCGAACGCTGGGTGCCGACTGAGACTGCATTCTGTTTGGCCTCCGACCTCCTCTGCTTTCCCATTCTGCAGAAAACCAAGACAGTAAATGCGGATGAGCTGATCTCATTCAGGTGTGTTTTTGATTTGTAAAACCTACCCGAAGGAATTTGCGCACCATTGTTTGGCGCAGCTTGTCTTTTTCCCCTCTCTGACACCGTGTGCCAAGACTGAGGCTCTTCAGACGGAAGACGCAAGTTTAACAACGGCACCGTTTGCCTGAACACATACAAGCAAGAGTATCATTTAAACACAGTAGCAATTATTTATGTATAAACTGCTGTATTACATATGGTATTATGATATATATTAAAAACTGCTCTGGTTGTATAATGCAAATTGCATGGAATGGAAATTGTGATAGTCTTTTCTGAATTCAATGGGTTTTGTAGGGTGAGGCTTGATTTTGTCCATGAGGAACAAAGATAGAGGGGATTATTTTGATTAAAGTTTAGATGAATAAAACAAGATGATATGCATGGATAAACATTGGTGACTTCATTGTGCTATGCAATTCTGCAAACAAAAAAAATCCACAGCCAAGCCCAGCGCACTGCTGTTTAAAAATAAAAAATAAAACATACAAAGACTTTGTCAAACTCAAATCCTGGAGGGTCGCTGCCCTACACTGTTTAGTTCAAGCCCTGCTTCAACATACTTGCCTATAGGTTTCAAACACGACTGAAAGACTCAATTAGTTTGATCAGGAGTGTTTAATTAGGGTTGGAACTAAATTGTGCAGAGCTGCGGCCCTCCTGAGTTTGACACACCTGACTAGGACTGTCAATACAATATACAGTTGAAGTCAGAATTATTAGCCCCCCTGAATTATTAGACCGCTTGATTATTTTTTTTCCTCAATTTCTTTTTAATGTAGATTTAAAAATTTGTCACATTTCTAAACATAAAAGTTTTAATAACTCATTTCTAATAACTGATTTATTTTATATTTGCCGGAATGACTGTAAATAATATTTTACTAGATATTTTTCAAACACTTCTATACATCTTAAAGTGGCATTTAAAGGCATAACTAGGTTAATAAGGTTAACTAGGCAGGTTAGGGTAATTAGGCAAGTTATTGTACAATGATGGTTTGTTCTGTAGACTATCGAGAAAAATTAGCTTATTATAATAATATTGACCCTAAAATTGTGTTTAAAATATAAAAAACAGCTTTTATTCTAGCCGAAATAAAACAAATAAGACTTTTTCCAGAAGAAAAAATATTATCAGACATACTGTGAAAATTTCCTTGCTCTGTTAAACATCATTTGGAAAATATAAAAAAAGAAGAAAAAGATTCGAAGGGGGCTAATAATTTTGACTTCAACTGTATTTCTTTACTGAATTCATTTACGATTGTAGATTGTTTCTTAAATGTTGTGCATATGCACTCCTCTACAGAATCATCCAAATCAATCCAAAATGATCAATTCTTTTCAAATAGCTATTCAACACATCTAGCGAAATTGTGTTCATATCGCAATGTATATCGCAGAATGAAAAAATATTGCAATGTTAGATTTTTCCAATATCATGCAGCCCTACACACATGTATAGTTAAATAATAAAAACACATACTGTTTGTTGAGTTCCTCAATAAAGACAGTGACTGGCCCATTGTCTGGACTGACTTCCTTAACATAAGCACTATAGAGCCGATTGCTGCCACTCAGCTGCACCTGAAAAAGTTCAAGAAGAGAACAATCTTGCGGTCAAAATTGCTTACAGGTGCACCAAGCAAATTGACAAATGTTAATGACATCTGAAAGCACCAAAACAAACACGTCCACATCACAACAAGACCCCAAACCTTTTTCAAGTCAGTCTGAAATAAATATTTACAATGTTTATTTTGCTAGTACACATTGTTAAGGTTATTGTACATTGGATTTGAAAATTTCGTCCGTAATTTTTACATAAAAAATTAATTCGACCTAATGTGTAAAATATTGACACACTGCCTACAAAAGTTTCGCTCGTCATAAAAAAAAAATCATACATGGTTATATATTTTTTTATTTTCGTATCCCAAAATGAGTTTTAACAGGTGTTTTGACAGTTCAGAGCCACCGTACATGCGGATAGCAAAATACTGTTATTACGTTTTCCTTACAAAAATATGCATAAATTCGTCATATTTGGCGTTTTAAATTCTTTAGAACACATGTAGGTGCTGCATGTCAATCAGACAACGCTTCTATGTTCATTCTTGCTGTCAATTGTGGGAAAAATCATCGATAAAAGGTTTGTGATTTACCATTATGAGTTTGAATTGACTTGACTGAATTGTTTTGCGTTTTTTTAATTGATTAATTACAAGGTTCTTACACCTTTTCCAACTTCAGCACTTTTCAAGCACTTTCAAGGTGCATTTGTATGCTTTTCCAGCACCTAATAACCACAGTTATTTACGTTTATGTACTTATTCACATTTATGGCACATTCCACTGAGCCATTTTAAAAAACACAATATGACATTTCAACTTAAATTCTTGAGTACTTTCGAGCATAGATTTATTGGCATAGTTCACCCAAAAATGATAAAAAATAAATAAATAAATAAACAAAAAAAGTTCAGTTATTGGATGTTTTTAAGTTTGGTCTCTTTCTACCTAAAGTTAATATCTCAAGAAATAAGCTTACAGTCAGATTTTGTTTGGGTGTAGTACCAAACTTTCATGACCAGTTGTTCATGATATTTCATGTGCATAGTTTTTACAGTCATTGGATTGGTGTTTCAGGTGCAAAGATGCATTCTGGGTGAATGTCTCCTAACTACATAGAAAGCTAATAGTGCTAAAACAATCTGAATTTGAATTGTGTTAATTTGAATTCTTAAAAACTTAAAACTGTATTTTTACATACCCAATATCTGCAGTCTTTGAATTCAGAACCAAAAAAGATCAGAAGTTTAAAAATATGTCTACAAAAATCTGACTTAAAAAAATTAAGTTGTCTTAAATTTCAGATGTTCAATAATCAAGTTAAGAAATACAAATTCAAAACATTTCTAATAGGTTATAATCAGTATTATTAACTTACAATTGTTAATAATTCAATTGAACACACTTCAAATTCAGATTGTTTTGGTTTATTATTAGCTCCATAAATACGTACATGCGATGAAGATTTTGCAATGAAAACTGATCGCACAACAAAAATTTGCTCCCGAATATATTTTGAGGTCACATAGATAAAATTGTGCGAATATGCAACCCAAACAGTCACAATTTTGAGCCCAGCAAATTCAAAGTCAAGCAGGTTCAAGCACTTTGTCCAAAATCCAAGCACTTTTCTAACCTTGAAAACACTATATAGAAAATAAAGCATTTTCCAGGATTTCCAGCACCTGTAAGAACCCTGTAATTAATATGCAGCAGATTCAGTGTGCACGGTTTGAGTATGTTAAAAATTTCTGTGACGAGTATAAAAAAAAATGCACATGAAAATTCCAGACTTCAGAGTGCAAAGACCCTTATACTTCAGGTGAAGTTAATCCACTGGAAAAATCATGTTTGTTTTGGTAATCTGCAATCAAAGTATGACCATCTGCTTCTGCGTTTGGATTGGCTCCTTCTCTAATGATGTCAGTTTGATACTTTAGCTACAGTATTCTTAGCCACGCCCCTCTTACCATTAGTTAGCTACAAGAAAATGATGTGTAAAAGAGCCCCGCCCCTACTCAATATTCAGTTTGAAGTACATCAGCATATTGACATGAAAGTCTCTGCAACTTCCGGTTGAGGCTAATTTTAATATCTCCACTATAGTTACTGGACACACCCCTTGTATTATGGCAGTGGTTCTCAAACTGTGGTACATGTACCAGTAATGGTACGCAGGCTTCCTTCTAGTGGTACACAGAGGAATGAAATATGTCATGTACATGCTACAAACATTAATAAATTTACCAAAAATGCTCTATATAATATGCTATATATGACATATACTGTAGCCTATATTTCTGAGGTAATCTGCCACGTTTTTTTAACTGTGCAGAGGTGTAGCTGCTTTACTCGGCCTACTACGCTATTGTATTTCAATACTGCTCATTTTGGTGGTACTTGGAGAGACAATTTTTTTCTGAGATGGTGCTTAAGGAAGGTTTGAGAACCACTGTATTATGGGCTTCAGTTAGACACTGTGCAAGTATTTAAAAATAAATCAAAATTAAATACAGAAAACAGTTGTCAACACACTGCTAACCTTGCACTTGTCTCCGACTGAGTACTGCATCCCTGCGGCAATGCAGAAGTCTCGCTGCTGCTGGACTAAAAACACACAGATATTAAAGTGATTTCAAGATGCTAATTACATTTCAGAATCGCAACACAAAAACTGACGTACGTCGTTTCGAACGGAGCCACACGTCATACTCCACGTTCCTGTAGAGGGTGGGGTTTAGGGACTTCTGCACCTTAGTGGACAAAAATTCCCGCCCCCTTCCTCTTGAGTAGCCCCTCCCACGACCCTGCACAAATATATAGCTCTGTTATACACAATATATCATCATATTACAAAGTCAGAGTGGCAAAACGCTGACTTCAATCTGTGCGAAATATACAGAGAGAATGAAGCTTAACATAAGCACCCTTTGCGGTGGTCTGGCATTCATCCCGTTGCTCGTCTTCTCTCTGGGTTCAGTAGACCTAACAAATGCAAATACATAAATCAAGAGTAGTTTTAGTATCACTGAGGTACTATTATAGGCAGTGGTGGAAAGAGTACTGAAAAAGCATACTTAAGTAAAAGTACCATTACTTGCCTAAAAATGTAGTGCGAGTAGAGTAAAAGTACCTGTTGTAAATATTACTCAAAGTAGGAGTAAAAAGTAGCCCTTTTAAAAGTACTCATGAGTAGTGAGTATTACGCTGTATAAAGCTGATGCATTTACATGTAATTTGTGGATGTGTGTAAACGTAACATTCTGTAGTGCATTTAGTCATTGCCCAGCAGGCACACAATGTCATAAGACGTTAATATTTGGTTAGATTTAGGTTGTGATGTCAGGTGACCAAAATTCAATGTCTAGCCAGCGTCTAAGGACAACTTTATTTTGATGCCCAATAATGACATCAAATGACGTTGATATTTGGTTGATTTTAGGTCATTAGAAAGTGACCAAAATCCAACGTGTAGCCAACAACATCCTATTGATGCCAAATATTGACATTTATTCATCAGTTATGGCAACCAAAATTCAACGTCTGATAGATGTCATAGTGGTAACGTTGACAGAACGTCAAGCTGTAACATCATTGGACGTTGATATTCGGTTGGTTTTTGGTTGGACATTGACGTTGGCCTGATGCGAGTTCTGATATAAACCCGATTTTCATTTATAAACAAAATGCAGCGTCTCCACGACGTTAGGGTACAATGTCAATCTGACGGCATGTTGACGTCTTGTGCCTGCTGGGTGTTTAAGGCCATTTCGGTCCTCATACAGTAAACATCCATCATCTTCTTATCAGTGACATGCATCTAAACCAGGGGTGCCCATACTCAGTCCTGGAGGGTCGGTGTCCTGCAAAGTTTAGTTCCAATCACAATCAGATGCACCTGGGCTAGCTAATCAATCTCATACTAGGCTTTCTAGAAACATCCGTGCAGGTGTGTTGAGGTAAGTTGGTGCTAAAATCTTCAGGACATCAGCCTTCCAGGACTGTGTTTGGGCATCCCTGATCTAAACAGTCTCTGGGTCAATGCGTGTAAAGATTTTGAACATCTTCTTGGACACTTTTAATGCTTCCACACAGTTTGCTGCAGTGTAAAGTGCACATGTCTTGAAGTAGTTCTATGTGAGATTTGATTGGACAGGAGTTAGAGGACTGATTTTTCTAATCCCCATAAACAAGAAAGTAGTGACTGTAGGCTGAAGGAACGTGGGAGTAAAAGTATAGATACAGCACTAAAAATATAAAAAAATAAAAACTAAAAAAGTCCACATTTATAAAACTATTCAGTAAATTACAATTTCTTATAAAAACTACTAAATTACAGTCATTTGAGTTTTTGTAATTAGTTACTTTACACCACTGATTATAGACCACTTCAATGTGGTGATGTGATTGGCCTATGAACATTTCCTGCTTGCTGTCAAACTATTTTAATAACTGTAACAAGAGGGAATTCAGAAATGGAAAACAGCTGTCATAACTTTGTCAATATATAAACATTTCAGAATTCTCTGAAGCTTTGAAAATTAAAACTGTAGAGCAGGAAATACGTTAGGACCATTGTTATTGTTTACATCTCTCAAAATGGTCTATAGTAGGGCTGCTCGATTATGGGAAAAATCATAATCACGATTATTTTGGTCATTGTAATCACGATTATTCAAAACGATTATCAGTTGAAGTCAAAATTATTCGCCCCTCTGTGAATTTTTTTTTATATACAAATATTTCCTAAATTATGTTTATCAGAGCAATTTTTCACAGTATTTCCAATAATATTTTTTCTTCTGGAGAAAGGCTTATTTGTTTTATTTCAGCTAGAAAAAAAATCAGGTTTAAATATTTTGAACCTATTTTAATAGCTCAATATTATTAGCCCCCTTAAGCAATATACAGTTTTGATTGTCTGCAGAAGAAACTACTGTTACATAATGACATGCCTATTTACTCTAATTAAGCCTTTGAATGTCACTTTAAGCTGAATACTAGAATCTTGAAAAATATCTAGTAAAATATAATGTGCTGTCATCATAGCAAAGATAAAAAAATCAGTTATTAGAAATGAGCTATTAAACCTGTTATGTGTTTTAAGCATCTTCACTGTAAGATAACACTTTAACTACAAAAGTCCTTCAGTCAAGAGCAGTGAGGGATTTTCTGCTTTTGTTGTTTGATTAATAATAAAAACAGCAGCAGAAATATCGCACGCTGTCACTTTAAGAATAGTGCGGCTCCGATATGGTTTCTCTTTCACGTGTCTTTTGATTCTCAACTTGTTTGTTTATTACACAAGTGAGGGTTAATATGAATAATCACTAAACACCGTGCATGTATTTGACCATTAAAGCGCTCGCATTAGGATGGCGTTAGATGTGCGTGTGCTCTGCTGTCCAAGGCTAAGCGCGGACCGCGCGCACACAGACACACACAAACACAATACCTGTCCGAGGCTAAGTGCAGCGTGCACACACACAACAGCACGTGCTCTTTCGCGCTTTTAAAAATATGAATGATGCGCATCCCATGCTGCAAAAGTTACATTACAGCACATCTTTCAGTCACTTTCACGTGGAACTGGAAAGGAGGCGGTATATGATGGAATAATCGTTTATCTCGATTAAGGGTTTTTCATAATCGTTAGAAGCCATAATCGAAATTGAAACCGATTTTCGATTAATTGCACAGCCCTAGTCTATAGTGTAATCATAAGCAAGATATTATTGTATCTATTGCAATTGATTGAACTAAAAAAACATACATAAACCTATAGATTACACTGTCTATAGGTTTATGTATACACATCACGCAAGATTCTAGCAACAAGCAATTTGTCTGTCCACACCAAACGTGACTCAACACAACAGAAACATAAATATGAGCCACTGCACTCCAATGAAATGATAAGGGTTGTAATCTAATTAATACAAATTAAACCTACTTAACATTATTATAAGAACATAGCGCACACATACGAGTGACTGATTTTGTTGGTTTACATTAAGTCAAACCACTTACCAGTCATTTTTAATTTTCAATATCTGCTGATGCTTTCAGTATGGCAATAAATGTCTTGTCAAATTGTGCGATATTCAAGCCTAAATAGACAAGTGAACATTTCGTGTGTCACATACACTTCACAATGGTAGCGGATTCGCATCATGGGCGGGGCTTCTGTATGCCCAGTGACTCATGGAACATGGATTTTATTGAGAGAGTAGCTGGGCTTCATGTGCTTTAGGAAAGCTGAAAAACAGCATAGATTCATTCAGCACGGTGTCGGAGTCCACTAGATCTTTCAGAAGTGTACCCAGTTCTGAGTTTATCAACTTCTCCAGAAATTATACCTGGATGATGGACGCTTTCAGCGATGCTCCAGAATGAGCTGAGCCGAGTCTGATGAACTGTTGTCTGGTGTCTGCAAAAGGGTTTCCCCTCAGAACACCAACAGGCAAAACATAATGACTCCCCTACAAGATTGGTCAATGTGGCACGAATGTCTGCTGAAGTTAGGATTTTCCCTACTCGAGCGATTCACGAGAAATGCATCAAATGTGCAAAGTCGCACCGCTTTATTCGAGTAAATCGCGTCACCTCATTCGCACAAAACGTGCCACAGGATGTCTATTTGCGTCTTTGCATTAACTTAAAATGTACATCACTTGCGCTTGACGCTTCATCCGCATCTGATGTGAACGCAGCATGAGAAATGCCAAAACCAGCACAAACATAGCATCATACTCTCATCAACAATAACCAAAACTCTTCACAATTCTGGAATCAATAGATTAGATTTGTGTAATGTCTTCTCTACCCCAAACCCCAACCCCAACTTTAAAACATTATGCAATTCTACGTGTGCCTCTCACAGGTAAATGGCCTTGACAAACCACCTGTGGAAAGCACACTTTTATTCAGGGCTTAATTTGTGCTGGAACACGCCGGATCTAGCACCTCTGAAATCTGATCCGGCACCTCTACATTCTCAGGTAGCATGCCGGATCAGTTACCCCGATTTGTTTCAGGACCTCACGATGCACAAATTAAGAACTGCTTTTATCTCTCTGACACTTTTATCAAAACTTGCACCAGTTCTTGCACATTTGCACCAGACACTCTCTTACAATCACTCCTTATTTCTAGGAAAAAAATGTGCATTATGAAGTGTGCTTCAGGAAGGGTAGTGGGCTTGACAAACCACTCAATATAATAACCCCCCCCCCCCTTGTTTTTTTTCTATCATTCACTTCTCTAAGCACAACAGTTCCTTTGTATTATTATGTATATTGCCTCTTTCTGTTGAATTGCTGCATGCCTCCTTAACTGTAAGTCGCTAAACTTACAGTTCAGTGCTAAATCACTGAATGTAAATGATTGAAAGGCGAGGCAGTGGCGCAGTAGGTAGTGCTGTCGCCTCACAGCAAGAAGGTCGCTGAGTCGAACCTCAGCTCAGTTGGCGTTTCTGTGTGGAATTTGCATGTTCTCCCTGCCTTCGCGTGGGTTTCCTCCTGATGCTCCGGTTTCCCCCACAGTCCAAAGACATGCGGTACAGGTGAATTGGGTAGGCTAAATTGTCCAGTGTATGAGTGTGTGTGTGAATGTGTGTGTGGATGTTTCCCAGAGATGGGTTGCGGCTGGAAGGGCATCTGCTGCGTAAAAACTTGCTAGATAAGATGGCGGTTCATTCCGCTGTGGCGATCCCGGATTAATAAAGGGACTAAGCCAACAAGAAAACGAATGAATGTAAATGATTCAAGCAGGTAAATGTGTACCAGAAGTCGTCTTCCTCCAGCTCAGACTCCTCACTGCTCTTGCACTCCTCTGAGTCCTGTCTATCTCGTCCTCGTCCTCCTTTCACACATGATCCCACAACGTTGCGTTCGACGCCACACACTCGCTCATACAGCAGCTCGTACAGGATCGCTAGACATGGACAGATGGTTTAGGCAAGTTTATTAATATAGCACATTTCACAGACAATGGTAATTCAAAGTGCTATACATAAACTAGAGTAAGAGAGAGAATTAAGGCTGCTTTCACACCTGTGAATCGATTCAGCTGTTCCGAAACAGAGATTACAATTGTTACATTGTTGCTCTTTGCTCTTGGAGCGGTTCACTTTCACACTGCAAAGTTTCTAATCGGACCAAAAGAGCTAAAACAAGTCACGTGTGAGTAAACTCTCCTCACATTGGTCAGAGTGTCAGGGTTTATTTTGCAGCGTCCCGCTAAACTGTCAGGAGAGGTGGTGGTTTGATGGTGATTGACAGGGTGCACGCGCGCACGATGTGTCTGAGGAGAGATGCGGTGGGGAGGGGTGAGAAGGGTGCGCGACGATGCCTATTTGAGGACCGGCAGGGAGACGCGAAATTACCGGGAGATCATCACTCGTTTGCGGGCATCCGGAGACTCGCGAAACTTCCCATCATACTCATAATTCTCTCTTCATATAGCCGTATGCCTATTACATATGCATAAAACACTGTGATATAACCGCGCTCGGATCGAATCGCTTTCTTACTGCAATCGAACCGCTCCAGGGTTCGTTTCAATCGAGCCGAGACCACCTCATTCAAGCGATCTCGGAGCGATTACTTTGGCGCGGAACAGAGCGCGATTGCCCTTTTCACATATGCCAAAGGAACCGCGCTAACTGGGCAATCGAGACACGTTCCGAAACAAAAGTGTAGGTGTGAAAGCATCCCTAAAACAACAGTATAAAACACATTAAAACAGGATTTAAAAGAATTGAAAAAGAAAAGAAAGACATAAGAGTGTGATGTGCGAGACGTAGCACAGTGCTCATTCAGCAAACCCACAGCTAAACAGATGTGCTTTAAGTCTTGATGTGAATGTGCCTAAAGTTGGAGCACATCTGATCATTTCTGGAAGCTGATATCAGCAGTAGGAATTGTTATAAGATACTTTAGTGTCGATAAGATGCTAAAAGCACAATCCAGTATTATATCGTAAAGAATCAGCACTCACATTGACATACAGCAGCATTTTTCTCAAAGGATTCAGGGTAAACACTGTCGTAATGGTTTCCGTTGAGGAAGCACAGGCGCACCTGATGAAGAAAGAGACGTGGAGGTTTATTCGAGTGCTCCAGAAATTGAGTTTTGAAAATTGTGCATGAATGAATGTGTGCACCTTATGAGTGAAGCCGTTCTCTGTGAGGTTAACAGGCGGTTGATCAGGCTCCTGGAAAATAATAAAATCATGCCTGGAGAAAAAAACAAACAATCAGGACACAGTTAGAAATAACGAACAGTAGTAAATGGAGATTATAAAGCTTTACGTATGAAATGTTTATACTAAATGAACTGGGCGGCACGGTGGTGCAGTGGATAGCACTATCGCCTCACAGCAAGAAGGTCGCTGGTTCGAGCCTCAGCTGGGTCAGTTGGCATTTCTGTGTGGAGTTTTTATGTTCTCCTGTGCTATGCGCTAAAGGTGAATTGGATAAACTAAATTAGCTGTAGTGTATGAGTGTGTATGGATGTTTCTCAATACTGGGTTGCAGCTGGAAGGGCATCCACTATGTAAAACCTATGCTGGATCAGTTGGCGGTTCATTCAGTTGTGGCGACTTCTGATGCATAAAGGAACTAAACCGAAGGAAAATGAATGATTTATTAATTTAGAAGATGCTTTTATTCATAGCTACTTACAAATGAGGATAAAAGAAGCATTAAGCCACTGAGCCACCGTGTTACCCACAATATTAATAAATCTAAATAAATGTTACAAAAAACTATGCACGTCTAACATTTTTTTACATTTGAGTGAGTTTGATTCCTGAAATGATTTATTTTGCATTATTGCTATTCAGAATCACCATGTATAGCAGCAACCAAATTAACTACATGAGTTTTAACTCTCCATGCATGCCATTTGTGATCTGATTTATACATGAACATAATGCATGGCTTCTAAGAGCCAATAATAACTGGCAGACCACCAATAATGCAGTTACAGTGCATCTGGAAAGTGTTCATAGCGCTTCACTTTTTCAAAAAAAATTTCTGTTACAGTCTTATTCCAATATGGATTAAATTCATTTATTTCCTCAACATTCTACACACAATCCCCCATAATGACAGTGTGAAAAAAGGGTTTTTGAAATTGTTGCAAATTTATTACAAATAAAAAAGCTGAAAATCACATGTTTGTTGATGCACTTTTGGCAGCGATTACAGCCTCAAGTCTTTGTGAATATGATGCCACAAGCTTGGCACACCTGTCTTTGGGAATTTCTGCCCATTCCTCTTTGCAGTACCTCTCAAGCTCTATCAGGTTGGATAGGAAGCAACGGTGTACAGCCATTTTCAGATCTCGTCAGAGATGTTTAATAGGACTTAGGTCTGGGCTCTGGCTGGGTCAGTCAAGGACATTCACAGAGTTGTTGTGAAGCCGCTCCATTGATATTTTGGCGTTCAATGACTTTGGGTCATTGTCCTGCTGGAAGATGAACCGCCGCCCCAGTCTGAGGTCAAGAGCACTCTGAAGCAGGTCTTCATTCAGGATGTCTCTGTACAAAACTGCATTCATCTTTCCCTCTATCCAGACTAGTCTTCCAGTTCCTGCTGCTGAAACACATCCCCACAGCATGATGCCAACACCACCATGCTGCACTGTAGGGATGCTATTAGCCTGGTGATGGGTGCTGCCTGGTTTTCTCCAAACGTAACGCCTGGCATTCATTCCAAAAAGTTGAATTTTAGTCTCATCAGAGCAGAGAATTTAGTTTCTTATGGTCTGAGAGTCCTTTAAGTGCCTTTTGGTAAATTCCAGGCGGGGAGTGTCTTCCGTCTGGCCACTCTACTATACAGGTCTGATTGGTGGATTGCTGCACAGATGGTTGTCCTTCTGTAAGGTTCTCCTCTCTCCACAGAAGAACGCTGGAGCTCAGACAGAGTGACCGTTGGGTTATTGATCACCTCCTTGACTAAGGCCCTTCTCCCCTGATCACTCAGCTTAAATGGCAGGTCAGTTTAGGAAGAGTCCTGGTGGCTCCAAACATCTTCCACTTAAGGATGATGGAGGCCGCTGTGCTCATTGGAGCTTTCAGAGCAGCAGAAATGTTTATGTAACCTTCCCCAGCCGTGTGCCTTGAGACAACTCTGTCTCTGAGGTCTACAGACAATTCCATTGTCTTCATGCTTGGTTTGTGCTTTGACATGCACGGTCAACCCTGGGACCTTATATAAACTAGAGCTGTGCAATTAATCGAAAATCCGATTTTGATTTCGATTTTGCCTTTTAACGATTATAAAAAATCATTAATCGAGATAAACGATTATTGCATCATTTACCGCCCCCTTTCCAGTTGTACACGTGTTGATTTTAAAAGCGCGAAAGACCGCATGATTCTGTGTGCCGCGCACACACAGAATTGAAGCATGCAGTCAGCATTCGGTCTCACTCGCACACTGAGACGAGCAGAGCGCAGTCAGCGCACACATCTAATGTCATCTTAGCGTGAGCGCTTTAATGGTCAAATAGGTGTCAAAAAGTGGCGTTTAGTGATTATTCATATCAAGCATCATTTGTGTAATAAATAAACGAGTTCAGATTCAAAAGACACGTGAAAGAGAAACTATTAAAGAGACAGCGCGCTATAATCCTTCTCCTGCCTGTTTTTATGATTATTAATCAAACAACAAATGGAGAACATGCCTCTGCTCTTGACTGAGGGACTTTTGTAGCTAAAGTGTTTCTTAAAGTGAAGATGCTTAAAGCACAGTTTGTTTTATATTTTTATTCTATTGTATTTATTTCTATTTCCTTTGCAGGGTGGAAAATAACTGTTTGTATGCAGTTGAAGTCTGAATTATTAGCTCTCCTGAATATTAGCAACCCTTTTCCCCCCAATTTCTGTTTAATGGAAAGAAGATTTCTAAACATAATAGCTTTAATACCTCTTTTCTAATAACTGATCTATTTTATCTTTGTCATGATGAGAGCACATAATATTTGACTAGATATTTTTTCAAAATGCATGCATTCAGATTCAAAGTGCGATTTAAAGGCTTAATTAGTGTTATTAGACAGGTCATTGTATAACAGTAGTCTCTTCTGCAGACAATCAAACAATATATTGCTTAAGGGGGCTAATATTATAGACTTGCTTGAAAAAACCTGCTTTTATTCTAGCCAAAATAAAAATAAAAAAGCCTTTCTCCAGAAGAAAAAAATATTAGAGGAAATACTGTTAAAATTCCTTGCTCTATTAAACGTCATTTGGGATACATTTATTTTTTACAAAATTCTCAGGAGCGCTAATAACTTTGACTTTAACTGATAATCGTTTTGAATAATCGTGATTTCAATTATGACCAAAATAATCGTGATTATGATTTTTCCCAAAATCGAGCAGCCCTAATATAGACAGGTGTATGCCTTTTCAAATCATGTCCAATCAACTGAGTTGACCACAGGTGACCTCTAATGAAGCTGCTGAAACATCTCAAGAATAACCAATGAAAACAGAATGTACCTGAGCTCAATTTAGAGCTTCATTTTTAATTTTTTTATTTGTAATAAATTTGCAACAATTTTTCCACATTGTCATTACGGGGTATTGTGTGTGGAATGTTGAATAAGGCTGTAACATATACTTGAGCGCTATCAATACTTTCCGGATGCACTGTACATGGTGACCACTGGCTATAAAATGACACTTAGAGAATGATGGTCTAAAAATGATAGCCAGTCAAAATAATCACAGCTCAGGCATTAAAATATGCAGTTAAAATATAGAAATAATTGTAATATTCTCACTTATAGAGCTCAGCCAATGCAGAGATCTCCACCTGTCCAACCCAGCTCTAAACAGAAGGAAAGAGAAAAACTGTAATATTGTAATAGTAAAATCAGAGTTAATAAAGGTTCTAGATAATACAAGTTTAATAAAACTCTGCAGACAATCTGGCTGAGTTAGGAATGTTGTTTATTCCAGTAATTACCTGAGGATCCTGTAGATTCTCCAGGTATTTCTCAAAGTTGCCTTCGATAAACTACCACACCCACAGGCAAAAAAATATATGTTTAGTTTCTTAAATGGTGAATTGTCATGTATGAATTTTAATGCAACGTAAAGCATAATAATGCATTATTCTGTAATGTAATCTCACCAGCTCATAAGTAGGTCTGTTCTGTCTAAGATAATTCACACAGGCCGCCCGCACTTGTGTGTGTAAACCCTGACAATGCAGTATCTGTCAATCAAACACACACACAATCATTAATAAAGATCATAAAATGACAACAGCCTCAGCTTAGACACATTCATTACATTACACTCGGCTGTCACTACCGAGAAAAACAGGTTTATCAAACAAACAGGTAAAACAAAGACTAAATTGACCCAGTTTACCCTGCATAAGCGATGAATCAGCTAAATCTTTACAATTAATATTTTAAAATTGATTTCAATAGTATAAATGTTACTAACAAAAACTTTCAATCAAAATGGACATTACTTTTAATTTAATGCTGATATAGTCAAATTAATTTTAAGAATATTTCCAAATGAATTTGCAACACTTCCTTCTTTATTACATCAAAATTATTGAAATCATAGCCTAAATAAAAATGAAGACACTTTATGTAACCTTAAAATGAAAATATTATGAATATTTGACATAAAAACTGTTTAATGTGATGTTAATGAGGTAAACAAATCTATTAAAATTTTGTGAACTAAAAATAGAGGCGCCCGGAGGTATTAAAGGTCATAATAATATATTTCCTGTAAAGATTATTAAATCTACATAAAAAATCAAATAAAAGTAACATTACACTATTTGTATATAAAAAAAATCCTCTTAGAGATCAAATAAATAAGAGCTGCGTTTTCTTATTGACATTCATTGTTTAAGGTAGAAACAAACAGTGACAGGGTTAATACTGCTGCATACGTTAGCAGCTAGTATGCTAAAGCTAATTAGCTTCACATAAACCAAAAAGTGATTTTGACAAACCGTAAAGATGACAATTAGTTATATTAAAGCACAAGTGGTGTAGAAAAGGGTATATAACGATTTATTTCAGTGAATCTGTGTGACATTTTGATGGAGCACCGTGAAACTCGCGTTTCATGCGGTTTAGGTAAGTTAGTCATGCTTGAAATGAAGGTATTAAAATCGTGACACGTTTAATTGGCGTTATTAAGTTAATTATCAGTCTTCTGACCTGTTCTGCCACGGCTCTGAACAGACATGACCCATCCTTGGCGATCTTTTTGCGGTAAAAACCCAGCGAGCGCAGGTACTCGTCCATGCGGGACTCGTGCGTCCTGTCACCGGCCAGCTGCTGCTGCGCGTCCGCTGAAGCCGCCCGGAGCTCCATGGCGATCCACTCCAACTCAATATCCCAAAATTTAGCACACTATATCTGTAGCTTTACTTTCCTTACCATCCCTGCATTCAGGCGAACTCAACAAAGGCTCCTGAGAGACTGGATTAACCGGATTCGCTTTTGATTTCAGTGCAAAGGAAAGTTGGGATTGTTTGCAGATCACGCCTGACCTGAACGCTACATCCACGAGTCCAGGGCTGGATGCTTTAATCCAGGTGATCAGGAGTCAGCAAAAGCAGGTAAATATCAGTGCTTTTTCCCAGGCATGATCATGGCACAGTGCAGAACATAAAAGGAACTGAGTGGATTTAATGGGGAGACGCTGGGAGATGTAGGCGAAAAAGAAAGTGAAACTACACGCCCCATACTGCAACAACTTGGAGCAGAACTGAAACAGAAAGTAAGTAAACAGGTAAATAAATAAATGAATCAATACTTAAATACAACTTTCATTTGTTTGATTACATTGTGCATTAATTTGGAGGAACAGTGAAATTAATTGAAAAGCATTGGTTATCAGTTTAAGCACCACCTTTAATTTTATATGGGGTTTTGTAGACATATCATGTATATTAAAGGAATTGTTCAACTTATATGAAAATTTACTCACATTTAATAACTATTTGTTGGTTTTATTTTGCTTATATTAAATAAAAAGATATTTTGAAGAATGTTGACATCCATAGTTGGCAGGGTGCGAATTATGGGGGGTTTGGGGGGTCTAACCCGCCTAATTAACCCTTGATCCCCCCATGAAGGACACCAGAACAACATGTGTAAATCTTTAAACAGTGACAAAAAGCTTACATTGATCAGTATATTAAATAATAACATTAACAACAAAATGAAGAAAGAAATATAATATAAATATACATATGACCAGCCATATAATGGTTCATACCATTGTGAATGCAGTAGCCTCATTATGCAGGAAAATACTCAGTCGGCAGGCTGAATCTAGAATTGGATCACCAGCAGATCTAGCCTACAAACCGATACCGTAAGTGTCCTATAGGCACTTTTCTTGAAAATAAATAGGTGTTTTTAATGTACATTTAGCCTAAAATGCACCTGGAAAGTGCTGGAAAAGTTCTTAATTTTGACCCATCAGAGGTTACAGTATCAGCTCTTTATCCATCAAAACACAGAAAACTTAAATAAGTTTGATATCCTATGAGATGTTATTTAATTAAATAAATGAATTTGGTTCAATGAAGCGTGCATGTTTATTTACACAAACTACTGAAAATACCCCCCCCCCCCCATAGTCAATGTATAATTCGCACCCTAATAATAGGACAAATAAATAGTATGAAGGTCAATGATTTCTGTTCTGATATTCTTCAAAACATCTTTCTTTGTGTTCAACAGAAGAAAGGAACAGATTTGTAAATGATGACAGGATTTTATTTTTTAGGTTTTGGTTTTGGGTGATCTGTCCCTTTAAGCACAGGTAAAGTGTTTGCTTTATGTTGGAAATGACCTTTATAAAAATGAAAATTATTTACATCATCATTGAGCCTAATGAAACGTATTCAGATCTAAAATTAGTCAGGATGCAAATTACATTGATGATCAGGGGGGTCCGTGAATCAAATGTATGCATTTACTTAAATGACATTTGTTTAATTAACAAATATTTACGTTTTCTGTGTTTTGTGGGATATTTTGTGTAGTCTGACCTACAATATCCTCTGATTAGCTGTTTCAGAGGTTACTGTAGGTCAAACTATGCATCTAATTTTACTTTACTTTTAGGCTATATGTAGAAACAAACACCTATTTGACAAGAAAAGTGAACACTTACCATGTCTATCGGCGTAGACTGATTGATCTGATTATGAGTTCACAATGGTGTAATCCATTATATGGGTGGTCAATAGCTCCAAAATAGGTATATTTATATTATCTATTATTCATTTATTCGTTCATTTTCTTTTCGGCTTAGTTCCTTTATTAATCAGGGGTCGCCACAGCGGAATGAACCATGAACTTGTGTTTTACGCAGCGGATGCTCTTCCAGCTGCAACCCATCACTGGGAAACTTTCATACTACACACTAATTCACACTTATTTACACTCATTCACACATATGCACTACGGACAAGAGCTTACCCAATTCACCTATACCACATGTTTTTTGGACTTTGCACCCAGAGGAAACCCATGCCAACACGGGGAGAAGATGCAAACTCCACATAGAAATGTCAACTGACCCAGCTGGGGCTCGAACCAGCGACCTTTTTGCTGTGAGGCGATTGTCCTGGAAAAGTCTTGAAATTTCAAAAAGGCATTTTTTCAGGCCTGGAAAAGTTTTGGAAAAATAAATAAATCCAAAATGTTTTGGAAAAGTCAAGTTTGTTTAACAATCATCCGTGTACTTGAATATAGTTGAGATGAACTTGACTTGTACTTGACACTTTATTTCTTTCAAAAAATAAAATGGGTAAGAAAAAGTAACTTTAGTGACTTAAACAATCAGAAGTCATTTTAGCTTCGCCTCTCTTTCCCTCGCTTTCACCGTAATTCAGGATTCATTTTGAGTGTCGTGTCTAGAAACAATATCTAACTGTAGAGGTAAGACACTGTGGGTGCTAAAGGCTAATTTGTACTAATCTTAAGTCTTGTGAAAGCGCAAGCCAGTGCCTAATGAAGCTAACGTGGTGTTAAATGGGCTCCAGTTTCATACCCAGACCCTGCATCTAAATAACAATGTGGTGTGTTTTTAAGTGTTGTCAAGTTTGGTCTCTCATTATTTGTGTGTGTGTTAACCATGTATTCTTACATTGAGGGGACCAAAGCTTTTACAAGTATAATAATAACAGTAATTTTTGATCTCATCTGGACTTTTTTGGTTTCCATATGGAAATCGGCTCATAAATCAAACATGGTTAAACACTGTGAACATGTAAGTGCAGAAAGGGGTAGTTTTGGGGGACGAGGACACAATATTTACTGTAATAAATGCTGGGTTCCACACAATAGATTTATGTTGGGACAATATGAAAGAACTAAGTTGAGAGGGGTCTGGATGCAGACTTGGTGCAGTGCAATCTGAGCTGCATCCAATGCTTTTTAATGCGTTCACCTATCCCACCCCTAACCTGTCACCGTGACGTCATGCACTCCATTGAGTGCATTGTGTCTGGCATTGCATCGCTGAGGGATGCAATCTCAGGTTGCATTCTAAAGGCTGCATCCAGATTCTATTGACAAAGTTGAAATTATCAAGTAGATTGAACAAAAAAAAAAAAAGTCTTTTCAGCTCATTTTAAGTAAGTAGTTTGAACAAATTAATATGAATTTAATAAGTGCACAGTCTGTAGTAGAAACATCTTTACACCTATGGGAAGTCCCCATAAAGATAGTTGTACAAGTGTGTGTGTGTTTAATTGAAGGAGGATGTAGTAGTTCCTGGATCAGCAGCTGTTGCACATCCTGGGAGAGAGAATAGAGGACATCAGGATAAAAGAAAAACAGGATTAGAGAAGGAGAGAGAGAGAGAGTGTGTGAGAGAGAGAGAGCAATGATACTCCAGCAGGCAAACTCCAGGGTCAGTTTGTGTTGCGCTAACAAAAAGGACAGAAGCTTCTTCAATGTAAGTATTTATTTAATCTCTCTCACCGATCACATCGAAATAATATATTTGTGCAGACACCTTTTACTTATGCAACACTGAAGATTCAATGTATTTATAATTATTTGTTCTGTACATGTATAATTGTACCTAAATATTATGCATTTATTCTTTAAAGATTTTTATTATATGACTATGTGACATTTTTTATAATTATTTTTAGAATTATATCTTACTAAGATATCCAGACTTTTTCATTTGTAATTTTAAATATAAATAAATAAATACAATTCTAATAAAAAAACATGTTATAAAATGTTTAAAAAAAAAAGAGTATATAAATGTAATGTGTGTATATGCGTTTGTATGTGTATGAGTGTGTTTGTATATCTGTATGCATGTGTGTATAATGCTTCCTGTTTTACACCAGTATGATGCTGATTCTG